>NW_026728888.1:0-300000 GCF_030272615.1 Cryptomeria japonica | reverse complement strand
GAATTTTAGTTTGACAAACAAAGATAGTGAAGCAAGTAGTCGAAGACCTGCTTAGGATGTATTTCATGGATTAATAGTCTAGGTTGGAGGAGTATCTTCCATTGGAAGATTTTGCATATAATAACTCCTATCATGCATCTTTGGTATGACACCATTTAAAGCTCTTTATGGATGAAAGTATTGTACACATATCATTTTGGATATCTAGTTGAATACAAGATTGGAATTGGTTCAAATATTCTTAGGAGATGCATGATGAAATGAGATTGACCAAGGGGTGGTTAAAGAAGGTAGAAAAAAAATAGAAGAGCTATGCACGTAAGAATAGGACTTTCAAAACAAAGTCTTTTTGAGGGTTAAACCTCATAAGATTTCTATATCATTGGAAAAATTAGCCAAACTAGCACCTAGATTTGTAGGTCTATTTGATGTGTCAGAAGTAATGACTGTAGCTACATATAGACTTTATCTAATATAATGATCTTTAATCATATCCATAATATATTTCATGCATCTATGCTTAAGAAACATCATCTTGATGCTACTCATATACTTGATTGGCATGCTTTATAGATTTGGTATCCAAGAGTGGTGCTGGCAGAGCCCATTCAAATTCTAGATTGGAATGATGTTAAGTTGTGTAATAGATTATTATTCAATATAAGGTCTAATGGGATAAAGTATTTGTGGATAGTGACACATGGGAGAATATAGAGAATATATATTGTTCTTATCCTCATTTGAGAACTTAAATTATGGTACTTTGTTTTGCTTAGTGTGATACTTTGACATTTGCATTGGTCTACTATATTTATTGTTTTAGTATTTTTATAATAAGTTTTGGATGATGTATCTTCCTAGTGGGGAAGGATGTCACATCTTATTCTTTTTGCTCAGTGCATTATTAATACAATAAAGTGGTTGAGACTATGGATAAATGTCTTATGTTTTTTTTATTGTTGGTGTAATTATTTATTCATTTGGATATAATTACACTTTACTTAAGTTTACTTAGGTACATGCATATCATAGTAGTTTTTATATGAGACACGTAGGGAGATGTGCTACATTGGGAGTGTGTACATAGGAGAATTTCCACCTTTTATGGTGTGATCTTGTTTTTAATTATCATATCCACTTATTGTGGAGTGATAATTCCACCTTCAGTGGGTGATCCACCTCATGTAAAATATTTTACTATTTATCCTACCTACCCTTGCATCTCATTGAGCCACATGACATCATTGTGTGCTCTCTTGTCTCCTAGCCTTGCCTCTGTAAGAAGGCTCATCTATATTGTATGTAACTTGATGATCTAGTTGTTCAGTATTTTCATCTTGATAGATTTTATTCCTATCAATATTTTGTACTTTTCATTGATCTCTTGATCTTCAAAAAATCTCACATGTTATCAGAGCCTAGAGGGCTTCACTGATTAGTCTTTTTGAGATATTTTGGAGGCTTCAATTTTTGGATTTGGGAATCTACATTTTTGGGGGCGTCCTACAACAATTTGGACATCATGGTTGAGTTCGAGAGACCATTTGCATAAATTTTCAGTATAAACTCGGCCATTTTTGGTGAAGGAAAATTTTTTGCCTATTCAACTAGGCACGCCACGTCGAATTCCATACAGCTCAGTCAGTAAGCCATGCATCATCTTTCGTATTGCCGATGTCATCATCTGTGCAACCTGGACAAGGGGTGCGGAGACCATTTTGACGGGAAGACGGCTGTCAAATTTAACACATTGAAATTTTGATGTCAGCATTACATCAACATTTTGGAAAAAAATTCTACCCCTTGCATTTGCAGTTCAACTTCAAATGGCTATAACTTTCTCATTTTGGCTCCTTTTTTGGTGCATTTTATTTTGAAATGGGCTAGAATTTTGTGCTCTTCACAGTGGTAGAGGAAGTTTCTTATTTTAATGGATATATTTTTCAGAATTTTCAAATTTTGATGACTGTACCTGTGTAATCCCCAATTTTGTAACTTCAGAGGCTTCGTTTGGGGTCATACGACCTTCTTTTTAGGTGCCATATTTTTTAAAGTGCATAATTTTTCATCTACTTTCATAATATCCCATTAGTTTGTAGTTTTTTTCCTAAGGATTTTGATACAATCCAAGATTATGTCACAAAAGAAAATGATCTAAGAGAAAATCTAAAGGATTGTGGTATTGACAAGAAGGATTCTCAATTGATTTATAACTTGTTGGACTTTTTTTTCATCAGAGTATGCAGCCTTTGTATCTAGCTTTCACACATAGAGGTTAGCTCAAAGTTCCTCATACACTTCTCCCTTTGATGCATTCACAAAGATATTAATACTTGACCATTCTAAGTTGACCAAGATGGGGATTCTCAAATTTTCAAAGTCGCAAGCATTGGTGGCTAATAGAGGGAATCAAAGAAATCAAGGAAAAGGCAAGAATCAAAGCAACCTAAGTCTAAAGTACAACAAGATGGAGCACAATCTTCCTCTCCACAACAAGGTGATTCTACATCCTCACCTAAGAGGAAATCTAAGGACAATATTTTTTGTGCATATTGCAAGAAGTTAGGACATGATGAACAACATTGTTACAAGAATGATATTGATGAATTGAAACATATTCTTGAGGAGAACAAAATCAATTTACCTTCTAGAATGTCTACTTTGGCTTCTTCTTCCAAGGAAAAGGATAAAGGAAAGAATCACTCCTTTGGGACAGATAAAGGAAAGGGAAAAACTCTTTGTGTTATTACAAGTCATGATTCAAGGATATGACTTCTAGATTTAGGGGATTCTCATCATATGGCATCTTTGCAGTCTATGGCCTCTTCATATGAGCCTTTCCACACGCTGTAGAATTTTGATGGGCAATCATACATACATCTTGGATATAATTACACTTTACTTAAGTTTACTTAGGTACATGCATATCATAGTAGTTTGCATATGAGACACCTAGGGAGATTTTCTACATTGAGAGTGTGTATGTAGGAGAATTTCCACCTTTTATGGTGTGATCTTGTTTCTACTTATCATATCCACTTATTGTGGAGTGATAATTCCACCTTTAGTGGGTGATCCACCTCATGTGGAATATTTTACTATTTCTCCTACCTACCCCTACGTACCCTTGCATCTCACTGAGACACATGACATCATTGTGTGCTCTCTTGTCTCCTAGCCTTGCCTTTATAATAAGGCCCATCTATATTATATGTAACTTGATGATCCAGTTGATCAGTATTTTCATCTTGATAGAATATAGCTTAATCCTATCAATATTTCCTCTCTCTATTTTGTACTTTTCATTGAGCTTTTGATCTTGGCAAAATCCCACATTTATTATGGATAAATGATTTTTACATTAGATGTTATTTTTAAATGCATGGCATTAAAATGGAAATTATGATGAAATATTCTTCAACTATAGTTTTGTGGACTAACCTATTGATCATTTAATCTTAGTGGGAATGATGCAAGAACATGTCCAAGAAAAGAACTTGGGTGTGGTAGAAGTTTCCTACCCACCTTGCAATAATTAGCATGATGGAAACTAGATGAACACACACTCACATAGTTGCATACATATTGTATTATGCATCGTTTAATACTAAATTTTATGTATTTATGGATGTGTAGTCTAATTTTAGCATTATGGTTTAAGTGATGTCTATAGTTGTGTAAATTTGTTTTTGTTAAGTTTGTTTCAAATGACTTGTTAGGAAACATAAAGCCATCCCCTTATTTTTATGTCAATATACTCATAAACTATGTACTTGTTTTATTAGAAATTAAAACGTTTGTATTTTTTTCAAATACAAATATCTTCTTTTCAAATATGTATGTATGTATGTATGCATATTATTGTTGTGAATAATGTAGAATGATTTTTGATTAGAACTATGTAATCTTAAGAGAATAACATTACCTGTTTAATTAGAATTAAAATATTTGAACTTCAAAATTTTAATAAGATATTGCATATGAATTCCTTTTTTTCACATTACCCATTTAAATATTGATGAAATTTTTATTAGCCCATAGACTATATATATATGGTGGGAATGCCCATTAGTTTTTCCTCCTATCAGAAGCCAAATTAATTTTGGGTTAGTCTTTTTTCAAGGAAATTTACTGTTCCTTCCACGAAGGTCTGATTGCATTGTGTACAGACCACTGGCCCGCTTCACACCAATCTATAACGCGATGTTGCAGATGTTGCTGCTATCAATTTTATGGAGTTTTCAGAAGAATCAATCCTAATGAAGACTAGCTTGAGTTTCCCTATCTCTCCTATCTGAAAGAATAATATGCATATCAATTTATCGTTGAAACTTGACAAACTCAATCTTTCACTCCAACACCCCGCACCTAGCGCTGGAATTGAATCTACTCTTCAACAACATGGTTCCTAGAAATTTATGGATGGCCTTTCAATTTAGTTCTGGATATGGCACTCGCAAAGAATGAGGTTCTCAGAGCTATGAATTTGCATTTTCTAATTCTCTTTGCATTTTTCCCTAAGTTTGCGTGCGTTAGCATTTCAAGTCCTTTAGGTGCATATTGTTCCTGGGTAATGAGCCTAAATCCTTTTAATTAGTTTTATTATATTTTGAGTGTGATTCTCAATATGTTGTTTCGCTTATAGAGTTTTCCATGTATCTAATGTTCATGTGCTAAATGTGCTTTATGGTTTTATGTTTAGCAATTGCAGTATCAGATTAATTGTTGTATAGATCTGAAAATAATTGATCTAGATTGCTTTACCACCCCTCTTAGTCTTATAGTGTGTTCAACAATGTTAAACTAGTAATCCACATTTGTCAGTCATATATAAATGATGAAATCCTATGTAAACATATAGTAAAGTTATAGATTGATTGTGAAAATATTGGAGTGTATGTACACCATCTTTTACAATAACTATTTGTTCCTCTATAGTAGATTATCTTGTACAAGGTTAAGTGATTATTCCATCTTTTATACAAAGTGAAGGGTTGAGAAATAAATGAATAACTTTTTTAATAAAATTATATGATATCTAGTGTGAGAATTTTCTAGTAAGAAGCTTACCCAATAGAAGACACAATTTTCACTATTGAATTTTATGTGACAAAACATATAGATCGTGTACAATTAGGAATGTGTATTCTTGTTAAAGAAATGATTTTACTTTCTTTCAACAAGATAGTTCCATCAATATTTTTATTAATTTATATTTTTAGAAAAATTATGAATAATCGTATAATTATATTAATGATAATAATAGGAGAAGAAGCATCTAATATCTTAGCTAGAAATAAAGAAGAATGAAAGAAAGATTCTTTTTATAGTCCATGCCAAGTACCATAGTACTTGTGGGAGTCACCTAATTGTGCTACAAGTGATATGTGCATCCTCTCAAAATACATGCTTTAATTTAAAAAATATATTTCAAATGAATAAAACATAAATACTTAGTACATACATATTGTAAAAAACACTATTACATAAAACCACAAGAACACCTTAGTACCCCAATTCAATAGTGTATGTAGGATGTGATGCTATCATGATTTCTAAATGCATGTGTATTATGTGCTAACATGTAATGATGCAGAATAAAACTATATGATAAGAAGATCTTTTTGGTGTGTCATTATACTTGGTCATATGATAGCAGGCTACACAGACTCAAGAAGGGATAGTGGAAAAAGGGGATGAAAGGTAGAAGATATGGAAGTGAAAAGAACTTCTTGTGCTATTATCATCATTGAGCTTAATTATGGCAAATAGGTTTTGACAATCCAGATATGTGCTCGACCTAGAAATTCATTGTACCCATTTGCATGGAGATCAAACAATCACAAACAAGAAATGCTCCAATTCACACTAGACTCACAATGCCCTCATATCCTTGGACAACACATAGCATTACTAAGAGACAATCCACAGACAACAAAATAGGTGAACATACCCCATCTTCACCTTTCTAGTCAAAGACATCCTAGAGATAGAATCTCTAGTTAGAGGCATCCTTGAAAAGCTAAAAGACATGTCACCATACAAGATATAATCAAAATAAAACCAAGACTTGACACCAACATAAACTGGAATCCTCAAGTTATTAGTGTTGATTGCTTCTCATCTAAAATTGACTTAATCTATGAAATTTATACTTTATTGCAGAGAATAATGGAATTTTATTGTGGATTGGCGATGCAAATGCTCTTTTATTGTGAACTGTGCGTGAACAAAAAAAGGAAGATAAAAAGATGATGCTCCTCAAAACATGTGATGCTTAAGGTTCCACACCCATCACTAGACTTAGGATTTTCCCTAGTTACAAATAGGACTTGATTTATTGTGGAAGAAGAGGAATGGAAAGGAAGGGGAAGTTGTATGAAAGGGAACCAATCTTAGGTAGATCAATAACCAACCATGATGGGAGTAGTAGGATGTGAGTGTGAGCAAGGTGAAAGGATCAGATTGAATTCTGAAGGAGGGAGGACCAATGTCTCTAAGCATGGCACCGGTAACCCGGTTTTCACAATGGTATTTGCCCAGGGCATCATCGAAGTGGTTTTCATCGTTGGAAGAATTTATTTCTCTTTACCTTTTTTTATTTTTTATTTTTTTTGTGTCACACAGTGCCTATTTGACAAGTTTTCACCAAGTAACGATCTTTTTTATTTTTATTATTTTTTGGTATTTTTAAAATATTTTTTAATATTTTTTTGTATTTTTTTGTATTTTTGACAATGGGATATTCTGAAAAACTATGTGTAAAACCTGTGAAGTTGCATTCTATTCATAGGGTCCTCCAAAGGTTCTCCATCTTGTGTTGAGAGTTGATATGCACTTGATCCATAGAATGTTGTGATGACGTAAGGACCAATCCAATTTGGTTCGAACTTTCCCTTTTTCTCTCTATCTTGTTGATTCTTATGATTTTCTTTGAGAACTAAGTCACCCACCTCAAATGTGCCAGAATTTACCTTATGATTGTAGCTTCGACGTTCCTTGACTAAATGATGTGTTTCTCCATTAATTGTGTTCCTTGATGAAGGAACTAAGGTAGGATTACTAATGTGTGAACTACGTTGGCCCATATTAGGGGAGATCAACTCTTGTTCTTTTTTCTTCATAGGATTTTTATCCTTGACTTTGATTTTGATTTGGAATGAAGGGATTCTCTTTATTTTTTACTTTAAGATTTTTCTTTTCAAAGCTTGACTTTTGATCCCCAACAAGTAAGGGATTTTGTAATTCTTATTGATCCAAGTCTATAAGTGGAGTGGAAATGGAATGAGTGGATAACATGGTAAGGTTGTATGAGTTCTCCAGAGGGATGGCGATATATTCAATAGATTCTTTGTTGGCACCACTCTTAGGACTATTGATATCAAGAGTTACTCGCGCCACTAGAGGAGATTTGCATTCAGACCTTAGTAGCCACAATACTGGGTGGTTCATACCCAATTCCTTGATATTTTAAATTATGTGTAGGATACTCCTATCAACTAAATGCCTTAGGAGATAGTGGGAGTTAATCAACATGAAAGAGATACTCACCACATCCCATGTCTTTAACCTTGAATTTTTATTTGAGCTCTACTTGCTTTGATGCAGAAGCTTTCAAGGATTCTGGATTCACATATGTTGATGATGGAGTTTCTTCTCTATTAATTGGAATTATTATCTCTGATCCTGGTCATAGGTTATTCCAACATATGAACCGATTTGGATCACCTTTTATTTTTACATCAACTCCATTGTAAGGAAATTTGATACATTGATGATATGTTGATGGTAATACTCTCATTTCATGTATCCATGGATGTCCCAAAATTATGTTGTATGTGAGCTCTAGATCAAGGACTTGACATACCACATCCTTTGTAATTGGCCCAGCTCTAAGAGGTAAGTTGACTGTGCCCTTGGATGAGTGCTCTTCATCATCATATGCCTTAATGGTGATTGCATGTGTTGACTGTGCCCTATTGGAAGCAGCTCTAGAAGCTCTTTGAATCTGAAAAGTTAAGCCTTTTTGTTCTTGACAATTTTTGTGTAATTTCCCAGTAGTGAACACAGACGCAGTTTTACTAAATTCAGACTTGATTTCTGATCCTAGACGTTGTTATAGTAAACATAGACATTGTTTTACTAAATTCAGACTTGATTTCTGATCCCAGACGTTGTTATAGTAAATAGTTATAGTAACCAAACAACAAACCTAGTACTAATGAAGAGATCAAACTCGAGATATTCAAGAGCCATCACGGTGAAAACAAGAGGCATCCATCATAGAGAAGCAATTGTATATAGTATGTCAAGGACTATCATGAGTGAATACCCATGAAGAAATAACAAGAGTGATGAAAGGATAAGGAGGTCATGTACAAAGGTTGAGTGAAATATATTTCAGTCCTTTCAGGCTCCCTAAGGATATTATGTTCCTTCATAGAATATTTTGTTTATACTTGTTTAAGGTTAGTGTTCCACATGGAATGATATGTTTTGGTCATAAAGGAGCTTTCAAAGATAATGAGCCCAAAGAGATGCCAAGACAGTGTTAGCACACAAAGGCTCCTTTCTTGCCACCAAAGGGTAGAGCACCAAATGATCTTGACAGAGGAAAAATCAGAATAAAAGACAACTTTATGAATTATAGAACATGAATGAAATAAGAGACATTAATTTGCTACAGTTATCAAGTTTTCATGGAGAAATGAATTAGATGTTCATTGTTAACATCAGTGGTAGATATGTTTAGGACTATCCAACTCCAATGTTGCAGATAATAAGGAATCTCATGAATACATGGCTAAATGATACAATCAAAACTAATTAGATAGTACAATCATATGAAACTAAACAAAGAATCCACATGAAGAAAAAATCACAGCAACTAAGGGATACAACTCAATGATACATGGTTGACTACAAAAGGCCTCACTCACATTAATGAGAAGGAAAACAATCTTCATATTAAATAAAGCATTGTACATTCAATCTAAATATGAAGCACAACAGAGAGGAAAAGGCAGGGTTGTAAATGCAGTGAATACTTGGAACCTCTCTTCATTGTAGACCGAAATTTTGTGGGTGAAACTTTACCATATAGGCACCACACACCCTAAAAGTAGGGTTCTTCAGCTATGGCACCTCTTCCCTCTTTAATTACTATAGACTGCACAAAGTTAAGTAGTATTGTACTTCCAAATGAAGAAATTGTATTGAGGTGTAATTATCTACTACTGCATGCAAGGGTAAAGAGTATTGTGAGACAAACTAGCCAAAGCTGGAAACACAAAATAGGTGAAATATAATTTATTGACATCATTTAAATAACTTGATTAATCTTAAGATTTTCATTCTCAACTAGTCAAATGCAGATAAAGTAATTTTTAGTATTGATCCTAAACATTACAGTTCAACCCTAAATTAAAAAATCAATATCTTTTGATTGGTGCCATGGGATAAGGAAACGTGAGGACTGTAGTAACCTTTTGGCACTTTATAATACATCAGTGCCAAAAAGGACCCACCTCTTATAGATGAAAACTTATCTCTCACTACTTCTAGAATATCGTATTGCATATATTGTAAAAATACGAAACCAGAGTGCCTAAGATGAGAATAAGGATTTCTCAAGATTTCATTGCCATATATTGCTTTCATAAAGAAATATATATGGGCTCAAAAACCAATTTTATCTGACTCCAGCTCATGGCCAATGAACAAAAAAAATCTTTAAACCCCCAATGGAGGGATCCTAAAATAATGGAGTGAATGAAGGGGGCGCCCCAGTGTTTGAAATCCCAAACTGGGTCGAATGCCATATAATTAACCATGGGGGGTATGAGCAAGTATTGGCCTACAGTTAAGACTAGTCACCGATATGGAACCTCGAGAAACATTTCCCAATCAATTCCATTTCTATCATATATGCACCCCTTTGAGATATGCACTTTCTAACCTTTTGGGGCTGAAAATAATATAAATAAATAAATTTCTAAACTATGCCCAAGATTTTATTGACACTGGGATCCCTCACATTTTTTGATGGGTGGTGGCACATGACATGGAAGGGTCGCTCCTTGCCTATTCCTTCATTTTGTGAAAGAATGGTTGAGAAGTAAAAGACGAGGGCCACAACGGAGTGGTTGTCGAATAGACAACCAGTGGCACGGTGAGATCCCGCTCAAGAAAAGTAGAAATGTAGAGATTTGATACACAAGCTATCATCCTAATAAAAACCAATCTTTTCCTTTACAAATTTATATTTTCCCACAAAACTACCTCTTCTAATCGAGTTCGTTGGAAGCCAAATGTTGCAGGCCGATCCATTGCAACCATCACAAATTTTGTAAGGGGCTTGACTCGGTTTTTAAGAGTTTGTGGTAAAAAAAGTAGGTTAGGGATGATTGATTTTATGTTTTCACTTCCCACCATTCCTCTTTTGAAAATTCATGTATCTTTTGTCTTAACTTTTAATTTAAGACAAATTAAAATCATTTTGTTTTTTAATTTAAGATAATTAAATAATAATTCAAGTATTTAAGACAATATAATAATATTGTCTTTAAAAAATGTCTTAAATAGCTCTCTTATGTTGTAGCCAGTCTAGCTACAAGAAGCGCAAGATCTGAAACTGTTGCCATTATACCGTCTGGATCGAATGAAGCAAGAAAACATGAAACCGGCTTGAGAAGCCGTGTGTGTTACGACAACCCTTGTCAGCATTTAAACATTTCTTTGGAAGCTTATATATTTTACTCTGTATTTTTTCTATTGATCACGATTTTTCATTATTTACAATTAGTATATAATATATTATTTTATCAATCTCAATCATGTCATGTGATCCATTATCAAGATGTGAAGAACCGTCCACGTTTGAAATTAATCCCGACTTTCTACATTCTGATAATGAAACAGAATATTACCCCAAACATTAACAAAAATGCATTGATATAGATGTCTCAAAGCTGATGTTTTCTAGTATCTTTCTAGATGGATACATTGAGTATTCAAGTAGGAGTTTAGTTACTTATACAGAGAAGAGAGCTCCGCGTGTTACGATGGAAGGAAAGACCAGAGTTCAAAGCCGCCTATCATATGATAATGAGAGCCCCAGTCTTTTGAAATTCGAATGGTCATGAACAATCAGACTTATGTTATCTCTGGCTTGACAATTTCTGCATTGTCAAAATCTACTTATTTGTATTCAAAGCAGCGATCTGTGACTTTCAATACCTAAAGTTGCGTGTGTTTCAAAAACCATGACAATGCATGTTGAATTTAGTTAACTAGCATGTGCACAAAAGGGGTGTAAGTATTATGCCAGTAGAAAAACCTTTCTAAATTAATAGGTTAGAAAGTCAATTCAATTTATATATCTAATATATTATTTTGATTAATAAATGTTAAATTTGTGAGTTAAAATTATTCACAACAATCTATTTGCGCTCTCTTTTACAAATACAAAGTTTGTTTGAGATTTTATAGTAGTACATTCCAGTCCACAATGTTTTGCTACCTTGGACGGTCATATTAAAATGATGATAATAGTGTTCGGAATATGAAGCCCAACAGTCACATGGCTGTTTGTCTTCCCCAGAAGACTCTTCATTTCATATTTGATATGTTTATATAAATGGCTGTATGCAGCCCATACATGATGTACTGTGTAGTATTAGATATTGGTTAATAAGAATTCTCTCTGCTTTCTGGTGGACATAGCCACTTAGTGGTGAACAACATTAATCTTGTGTCTCGAGTTCATTGTTGTGTCTATTATTCTTTCTGTTGTTTTCTATTCATTATTATGTGTTTTCACTGCTCGTTTTAAACTTGCTGGGTGCTTTTATCTTATCAATAAACAGGATGAAGTTTCAAATGATGAGGCCGAATCAGATGATGAAGCCGAATCAGATGATGAAGCCGAATCAGATGCATTATATGAATACTTTTGGGTGGTGTTAGAGTCATCAATAATTATAGAGTGGTGGAAAAGGTGGACATTTTTTTAGCATTTATGATTGTATTCTAATTAACTGTCAATGAATTAGATTTATTTGATCTTGCATTTATTGAAATATATTATATAGTTTACCAACAATTAAAAGATACAGTGTTTCTTTAACTACATACGGTCCCAAACAAATGATCGATGAAAACTATATATTGGTGTTAAAAACATAGTATATTAATGCTAAAATGATGGTATATTAGTGCGAGACATGTTTACAACTCAAACTCCATCCATAATATAGCCTATCGGCTAATTATATTGACAAATGTTTTATAATGCAAGTTATGGAGGAGTGAGGAGTCAAAATACATTATTTTATTCTATAGACAATTAGTAATGATTAATAATACTAATTATAAACATTATATTTAGATATATGCTTTTTATTATATTTAATTTTAATTATTAATTAACTATATAATATATTCAAATATTTAATATACATTAATTATTAATTAGATATATAAATAGGCATAAAAAATGGATCCATATCCTCCCTTAGTAAAGCTTAAAATCACAATCAAGGGTAAACCAAGTACCATGATTGCCTTAGATAAAATTATTTTCTTGAACCAATACAAGATCATAATGATCATGATGGTGGTATTTTAGTTGATCAGGAAGAATAAGATCTCATTTAACTTGATATTTGATTCTAGTAATATTGTACATTAGGATGAGTTCCTAAATCCTTAGATGACACTATTTTAAGAAAAAATGTAACTAACTTTCTATCCTCCCACCCATATTCTACTTACCATCCAAATTTCAAAAATAGAAGGGAAACACCATTCTATGACAAGACACTCAAAACCTATCTATGCCTAAATCCAAAATCATTTAGCAAAAAACAAATCCTTATCCTCACACAAAAGTCAATTACTAAGCCTTCAAAATATTGTCAAGATTCTAATAAACAATCTACCACCTTTTGCACAAATGATCCTTGGTTTGAGAGATTTATTATTCAATATCAAAATCCTAGTCAACATTACATTAGTGAAGCCAATGTGAAACCAAAATCACCATTAAAGAAAGACCTAATCCTATGAATTCATTAGAGAAATTTTGCTATCCAAATCAAATAAAAAATTAATTTATTAATGACGATGATGATAGTATTGTAGATCAAGTTGAATATAATAATTAAAATATATTTAATAATGCGATTATTATAGATAAACTTTCTGTGAGCTTTCATTACTCAACCTATGACTCTGTTGACAAGGGAAACCCAATCTTAACTTGACATCCTTCTTTCTAGTCAATGTTTCCAAGACCAAGTTCATGAGAGCACTCCATATATTTCACACATTATGTATATCCTTCATCTTCCTCCTTACAATATAACTTCCAATCCATCTATCCAAAATATTAATACACATTACAAACACACCAAAAGCCAAATAATTCTTTTTATATTTCTATTGAGGACTATTAAAATGAAGAATATATATCACACAAATTCAATGATGTTACTTTTCCCAAGAATATCCACAACTCGCATGGTGCCATTCCTATCCAACAAATAACACCATACAATAAAAATTCTAGCAACATGCCCATCCAAGATCAAGTACCATCATGTAAGGATCTTGTAAATCTAAGTATATTAAGCATGAACTAGAGTTTCCTAAAATCATGACTTCCTATCAAATACCATCTTCTCATATTGTGTCTATCCAACCTATCAAAGAGTCTCCTAGTCCCATCCTTGTCCAAAATCAAACACTATCATAAAAATCAATACCCACAAATTCTATTCAAGAATATTGGCCTATGTTCAAGTCAAAATCCATTTATGAATTGTTCAAATCCTATCAATACTACCCAAGAAATTTTTATGTTCATCTTAAATCAAGAGATGTGTAAACAAACAAATCCAAAGCAAGTTCAAATATGTCACTTGTATAAGTCTTATTCGATTGTGGTCACAATGGTCACTTTCACAAAAAGGATAGATAGCACTGAACCATATGTTGTCTGAGTCTGTTGAAAGATTTGATTTTGTTGAAGCTTATTGTTGCTACTGTCTCTCATCTGAAACTGACTGAATCCATAAAACTGATACTTTATTGCGGAGAAGATGAAACTTTATTGCGGATCTTCGATGCAAATGTTGCTTTATTGCGGATCTGTGATGCAAATGTTGCTTTATTGCGGATCTGTGCACGGATAGACTTGAAGGAAGCTGGAAGAAACTGTACTCCTCGAAACATGTGATGTTCTCAGTTCCACACCCATTACTAGACGTAGAATTTGGCCGTAGTCACAGATAGGATCTGATTTATTATGGATGGAAAGGGAGGCGAAAAGGGAGGTTTATTATGAATGGCTAACCAATCTTGGGGTAGATCAATAACAAGCCATGATGGGACTGGGTAAGTTTATTGTGGATGAATTGGTCGTGAGTGTGTGCAAAGTGAAAGGATGAAAGAGAATCCTGAAGGAGGGAGGAGCAAAGTCTCTACGCATGGCGCTGGTGACCCAGTTTTCACCATGGTACTTGCCCAGGGCGCCACCGAAGTGGTTTTCACCATTGGATGAAATTATTTCTCTTTACTTTTTTTGATTTTTTCAATTTTTTTTTTGTGTCACAAGGCGCCTGTTTGCCAGGTTTTCACCAAGTAACGATTTTTTTGTTTTATAATTTTTTTTTTGTATTTTTGAATTTTTTGATTTTTTTTGTATTTTTGAATTAGGATATTCCGATGAGCTATGTGTAGAACCTGCGAAGGTGCATGCTGTTGATAGGATCCTCCAAAGGTTCACCTTCTGTAGTTGAGAGCTGATATGCCCCAGATCCATATACCGCTGTGATGATGTAAGGACCAAGCCAATTTGGTTCGAACTTGCCCTTCTTATCTCTGTCTTGCTGATTCTTGGGGTTCTCTCTGAGGACTAAGTCACCTACTTCAAATGTGTGAGGCTTAACTTTGTGATTGTAGCTGCGACTCATTCTTTGTTGGTAAGCCTTGAGATGATTAAAAGCAGTGTGTCTTCGTTCCTCCAGCAGTTCTAGTTCTTGTAAGCGAGAGACCCTGTAATCTTCATCGTTGATTATGTTTCTCAAGGAGACCCGTAGAGAAGGTAACTCGACCTCAATAGGCAAGATGGCTTCAGCGCCGTAGACAAGTGAGTAAGGTGTAGCTCCTGTAGGTGTGCGGACACTTGTACGGTAGGCCCAAAGTGCAGGATTGAGTTGGATATGCCAGTTACGGCTAGCGTCGTCGACTGTCTTTTTAAGGATTTTGAGAATTGTTTTGTTAGATGCCTCAGCTTGGCCATTACCTTGGGGGTAATATGGTGTGGAGAAACGATGAGAGATATGGAAGCGGTCACAGAGTTCACGAACATTCTGATTTTTGAAGGGACGCCCGTTATCAGTAATAATGGAAGTAGGAATCCCATATCGGCAAATGATGTAGTTCAAAATGAAGGTAGCGATTTGTTTCCCAGTAACTTGTGTGAGAGGCACGGCTTCAATCCACTTTGTGAAATACTCTGTGGCTGTGATAATGAATTTATGACCGTTGGAAGAAGGAGGGTGAATCTTGCCTATGAGATCGAGTCCCCACTGACAAAAGGGCCAAGGAGATGCAAGTGGTTGTAGTTCTTGTGCTGGTGCGTGTATGAGGTCTCCATGAATTTGACACTGCTTACACTTCTTGACAAACTGATATGAGTCTTTTTCCATAGTAGGCCAGTAATATCCAGTCCTGATGAGTTTCTTGGCCAAGGTAGGACCACTAGTATGCAGACCACATATCCCTTCATGCACTTCTCGTAACGCAATCTGAGCTTCGTCACTCTCTAAACATCTAAGAAGGGTGCCATCTAGACCTTGTCGGTATAGGATATCAGCTAGAATGACGTATCGAGAGGATTGACGAATGAAAGTGCGGCGTTGGTTGTTCGATAGATCGGGAGGTAAGATATTGTCGCGAAGGTATGTGAATATGAAACCATATAACTGGGATTCAGGACCAACAACACATATCATTTCTGTAGGAGTGATCTCATATGAGGGAATCAGGAGATTATCTACCAGGAACTCATAGCAGGTCTCATTTTGTGGTAGATCAATGAGCGAAGCAATCGTAGCCATGGCATCTGCAGCACGATTCTGTTCTCTTGGTATCTGCTCAAAATCTATCTTTGTGAAGTGTTGTTTCAAATCATCTACCAGTTGTTTGTAAGGCATTAGCTTTTCATATTTTGTTTGGTAATCATCAGTTGCTTGATGGATGACAAGTTGAGAATCCCCAAAAACACGAAGTTCCTGGATCTTCCACTGAACTGCAATTCTTAATCCAGTTGTTAATGCCTCATATTCTGCTATATTGTTGGTGCAAGGAAATGATAAGCGGTATGATTTTGGTATAGAATCGCCTTGAGGAGTTATAAAGAGTATACCCGCTCCTGCTCCATGCTGTGTGTATGAGCCATCAAAGTATAGTTGCCATGGCTTCACATGTGATATTGTTAAAATTGCTTCATCTGGAAATTCTGACTGTAGAGGAACATCATCTATCATGGAAGCATCTGCCAATTGATCTGCAATTGCTTGTCCTTTTATTGCTTTTCTGTCTACGTACTCGATGTCAAATTCACTCAGAATCATTACCCACTTGGCCAGCCGCCCAGTAAGTGTAGCTTTGTTGAGAAGATATTTAAGTGGATCAATTCTGGCAATCAACTTAGTCTTGTGAGTGAGCATATAATGACGTAATTTTAGTGAAGCAAAGACCACAGTGAGACAGGCACGCTCGATTGGTGTGTAATTTAGCTCATATCCCACCAGTGTGCGACTGATATAGTATACTGCTTTTTCCTTGCTGTCAGGTATTTGTTGTGCTAAGAGTGCCTCCAGTGTCGTTGGAGTAGCTGATATGTAGAGTAACAAAGGTTGATCTGGAATTGGTGGCATCAAAACTGGTGGGTTCAAAAGATAATCTTTGAGCGCCTGAAATGCCTGTTGACAGTTCTCATCCCATTTGAACTTGATGTTTTTGTGTAGCAGGTGCTAGAAAGGATTACACTTATCTGCAAGTTGCGCTATGAATCTTCGTCTGGATTGGAGTCTCCCTTGTAAAGATCAAAGTTGACTGATGTTCCTCGGTGGTGGCATGTTCAAGATAGCCTTGACTTTTGCTGGATCGGCCTCAATTCCTCTTTTAGACACAATGAATCCTAGGAGCTTCCCTGAGGTTACTCCAAAGACACATTTCTTTGGATTTAATCTTACTTTGTATTTTTCCAGCCGATCAAAGACAACTGAAAGTATGTCCAAGTGTGTATCTCTGTCTATTGATTTTCCCAAGAGATCATCAACATAATCTTCCACTGTTATGTGCATGAGATCATGAAAAATAGTGGTCATCACTCTTTGATAAGTAGCGCCTGCATTTTTCAGCCCAAAAGGCATGACATTCCAACAGAAGGTTCCCCATGGACAAGTGAATGATGTTTTATGTTGATCTTCAGGCGCAATCCTGATTTGATTATATCCAAAAAATCCGTCCATTAAAGATAGCATTTCATGACCTGCTGTGAGATCAACGATCAAGTCAATGTTTGGTAATGGGAAGTCATCTTTCGGACAAGCTTTGTTGATATCTCTGAAGTCTGTACATATTCGGATACTGCGATCTGGTTTGCTGACAGGTACTAAATTGGAAATCCATTCGGGATAATCAATTGGGCGTATGAATCCGACATCCAATAATTTCTCCAGCTCTGCTTTGACTAGTAATGCCACTTGTGGGTGCATTTTCCTTAATTTCTGCTTTACTGGCTTTGCCCCCGGTTTGACTGTCAAATGATGCATTACCAAATCCGGATCCAATCCAGGCATATCAGCGTATGACCATGCAAAGTTGATTTGTCGTTCCTTAAAGAAGCTTATGAATTTTGCCTTTTCGGACTCTATCAAAGATTGAGCTAAGAATATGTTGTGTGGAACTTCTTCCGTACCAATGTTTGTCTTTATAGTTTCCTCTATCAGCATGGATGACTTTTCCTCATATGACGTTGGGAGAATGTCGAGCCTTCCATCTTCGGGTGCCTTAGAGAGGTTTTCACCCTCAGATATGTCCTTTCTTTTTACTTTTTTGGAGTCAGATAGCGCCACAGTGTGGTTTTCGCCATAAGACCCTTGTTTTGTTCTTATTTTCACATTTTTGCGACTAGAAGGCCCGACACCCTCACCGAAGTATGCCATGTTGTTGAGTTCTATGGTGTATCCTGCTTTGTGGTCTCCAGGGGGAAGATCATCTTGAATGCCAAGATAGTCGACAATAGCTTCGTCATTTTGAAATGTATCAAATTGTGCTGGTCCTTCATGATTCCAGTCAATGAGTTGGGGGTGAACAAGGGGAAGGTCATTAGTGTTTTTAGAGTTTGCTGGACAAAGAGTGAAGATGTGGTTATATTCAGGTATGTCAAGGCAATCGTTGAGGTCATCGATGGCACTCTCCTCATTAGTTTCGATCGTGAGTGAATTCAAATTGTCATCACTAGTAGTGCCTTCTGGGACAGGTGTCCTCATCCTATGCGATTTCAACCTAGGACCTTGAAACGAAGATTGTGCGGGATCCTTATGGGTTGGTTCTTGACCAACTCTGAACTTTTTGTAAAATTCCTCCTCCTCTGTAGGTTCATTTGGCTCTCTGAATGTCTCAGTGAGGTCATAGTCACTGGAGGATTTGTCTGAACCCCATTCCCACTTATTAGAATCTGTGGAATAATAATCCTCTTGTTGAACTTCGGCCACTTTGATTTGCCATGCCTCTTTTGTTCTTTTATTGTGAATCTTGGAATTCAGAAAACCAAGTCCCTTGGAGCATTCCCTTCTTGTAGTTAGCTCAGGTTGTAAGGGCTCCATGACACCTTCTTTGCGTAACCCGAGAGGGCTTTTTCCATCATACCCAAATCTTTGCAGAATTTTGAAGCCTTTGCCATAGTTCTCACAGGGTATAATAATTTGATCTTGCGTGTCCTCTTCAATGTCTCTATAGAGCATTTTATATAAATTTTCTTCTTCTAGTTCGCCCCATCTTTGAAAGATGGTAGGATCCCATCTGAGTATCATGATGGAGATTTGCTTGTTAGGATGTGGCCTCCCATATTCTTTTGGAGAGCTCATGACTTGTCATAAAAACATTGTCTGATTCAAAGTGTATTCTCCCATGCCTTTGTCTTGAAACTTACCTCTAAGTTCACCTTGTTTAGATGTCGAGGGTTTTAATGACTTAGGGTCAATGTATGCCGAAGAGAGGGTAGCCTCACGGTTACTGGGAATGATAGTCTCAGTATGTGATCTCAAGTTATTGCAATATATGAATGGATTTGGATCACCATTGACTGTTACCTCGACTCCATTATGAGGAAACTTAATGCATTGATGATATGTTGATGGGACTGCCCTCATTTCATGAATCCAAGGACGTCCTAGCAATATGTTATATGTGAGATCTAGATCTAGGACTTGACAAACCACATCCTTTGTGACTGGCCCGATTCTTAGTGGTAAGGTAACTGTGCCCTTGGATGAACGCTCTTCATCATCATAAGCCTTGATGGTGATTTGGTTTGAAGAATTCACAGCTTTGTCAGAATATCCCAATTGTCTGATGGTGCTCAATGTACAAATATTTAGACCCGCTCCTCCATCTATCAGGACTCGCTTTATTCGATGTTTATGTATGAAGGCTTCAATGTGTAAAGGTGCATTATGTGGCTGACTTATGGAGGCATCATCGGCTTCTGTGAATGTGAGGGAGTGCGGAACGGATAGGTATCCCACCATGGCTTGAAACTGGTCCACGTTCAGATCAGTAGGGACAGTAGTGTCTCTCAAGATTTTGTCAAGGATGGCTTTATGTGCAGGGGATATATGTAAGAGCTCAAGAATGGAGATGAGCGCAGGTGTCTTCCCTAATTGTTCTACAAGGTCGTACTCAGGTTTGATTGATGAAGGATTGGTATTCTTAGTGGAGGCACCTGGCAACATGATTTTACCTCGACGAGTTGTAACATGACATTCAGAGGTAGATTCAGACGAAGAGCCAACACCCTTTAGGACAATCTTGGGTCTCTGAGAAGGATTCTCAGGATTTTTGTTCTTGATAGTAATAGTAGAGATATGATTGTCCATCGAGATGTGATTGATAGTAGAATCATAATTGTAAGGTGCTCTAGTGTAATTGGCTTGATCATCTGTGACTTTGCCTTTTCCTTTGTCATGTTTTGGGAATGGTTCCTTAAACACCTCATGTTCTTGGTTAGATGAATGTCCCTCAATCTCAATATCTCCTCTATCAATGAGATCTTGCACAATGTTCTTCAATCGATGGCAATTACTTGTCTTATGACCCTTGCTCTTATGAAACTCACAATACTCATCATCATTCCACCAATTTGGTTTGACCTTTGGTTCATATGGAGGAAAATCTGGAACTGTGATCACTTTGTTTGCCACAAGCTTTTTGAATACTGATTCAAGTGGTTCTCCCAATGGAGTGTACTTCCTTCGAGGTTTAGAAGTTGTTTGATTGTTCACTTGATTGTTGGTAGAACTTGATCCAGAAAAAAAAAACTTGGGTCTCACTGTGTTGGCATCAACAACACCATCATTAACTGTGTTCTTGTTCTTGTTCCAAAATTTTGGTTTATCCTTTCCTTTAAAGTCCTCTTTGTTTTCTTTGAATAGTTTGATAACTCCTTGTTCAATTAAGACTTTTTCTGTTGCTAGGCCCTTTTCGATAACATCTTTGAATGTAGACAAACAAGCTTTCCTATGATCATATCCAATAGCCTTGTTAACATTTTGTGTGAATATTTCTACCATTTGTTTCTGTGGGATTTCGCAAGAGCATCTGCTGGCTAGATTTCTCCATCTTTGTAAGAATGATGCAAAAGATTCTCCCTCTTTTTGCTTGGTGTTGCACAAGGTAGTAACTGAGACATCTGTTTCAATGTTGTAAGAGAAATGCTGAATGAATGCCTCTGCCAAGTCGCCCCATGACTTAATACCAGGAGGTAATTGAGAAAACCATTCCATAGCTTGATCGCCTAAGCTCTGTGGGAACAACCTCATCAAGTATGTTTCTTCTGCCGCTACCTCAATGCAAGCTGTGAAGAATTGTCTTATATGTGCCTTGGGGTCTCCTCTCCCTCTATATTTGTCAAATTTTGGTGTCACAAAGTGTGCAGGAAACGGAGGCATTGGAATACTCTTATCAAAGGGATAAGGACATATATCTCTCATAGTGTATGTAGGTTTTGATGTATTAAAAGTAATTAAAGCATTCATCAAACATAATTAAATGATGTAAACTTGAAAAGTAATGGTTACATTTTGTCTAAACTTACAATACTCCTAAACTTCCTAACACATGAAAGAATACCGAGTTGACTATTTTGGTTCTTAAAAAGAATGAGAAGAGTTTCACATAGTAAAAATACACATAAATGAGGGCATTAGCTTCTTGACCTGCATAAGATACATAGACTAACAAAACAAAAAATCAAGTATCAATCATGATTTAAAATTTTACTTTCAAATTTTCATAAAAAAACACAATTTTCTAGTGACATCCATCAAAGGATTCCCAAAGCTCTTCCATCTCAAAATACACACTTTAATTTAAAAAAAAACAAAACCATTTCAATAAGAAAAACATAGACACTTAGTATATGTACATATTGTAAAACACACTATTTCATAAAACCACAACACCTTAGTACTCCAATTCAATCTCTTTTATAACCCTGGACAAACACATGCAAGGAAATCTTGTTATACACTCAAAATTCATACAATGATCATTTTCTTGTGCAAACAAGATTCATACTCACAACTATTTCACTATATGCTCAGAAATGCATGAACATAGTTCTATTTTGCATCGGTAATATTCTAACATTAGTAATCTATTTTGTACCAACAAAATGGACATACATTATATTTTCATTATGCAGCCATAAAATGCATATAAATAATTGTTTCTTTTGTACCCATAAAATGCGTAAATATTATTATTCACTTTTTAACTCCAAAATAAATACAAATGATGCTCCTTGCACATAGATGTGTTAGACTAGCAACCTTCCTTTTTGAATAATTTACAATTGAGGAACTCCTATCTAAACATCTAGTATAAGGTACAAATTGATTGTGAAAATATTGGAGTGCATGTACACCATTTTTTACAATAACTATTTTATCCTCTATAGTAGATTATCTTGTATAACGTTAAGAACCCTATCCAATAGAAGACACAATTATCATTATTGAATTTTATGTGACAAAAAATATACAAAGATATACAATTAAGAATGTATATTCCATTTAAACAAATAACTTTACGTTCTTTCAACAAAATAGTTTTACCAATATTTTTATTAATTTATATGTTAAAATTTTTATAAATAATCATATGATTATAGTAATAGGCGTAACCTGTCTTAATGACAATAGGAGGAGAAGCATCTCATATCTTAGCTATGAAACAAGTCTTTAAGAAAATATATGACACCTAATTTTTAAATATAAAGAAAATAAAATATCAAAGTATATATTTATTTTTAATATTCTCTCGGAACAGTGTATTGCGTGTGAATTACGCTTCTCTCATTACTGGTAAAATGACAGCAATGTTTTATTGATAATAAGTGGTGAGCGTTGCAACGGCCTACGCGGCTACACCACAGTGTCAATACGAAGATGACAACACTTATTAATATATTAGTCCACACACAAACATAATCCTATATATATCTAGGGACAGAATACAATAGTGTAGTCTGTACCGGAGGGGCAAGCGAATGTGGCCGTATCGTCCTTGGCATAACTGTAGGCCTGAGGGCACTGCTGCTTGAATATCATTGAGTAGTTTGTCGCAGGACAGCTGTTGGTATAGCTGCCAGTGCAGCAATACTGGTCTGTTTGAAAGGCAACGCAGGCACTCTTGCATCCGCCGGCAACCTTCAATTCAGCAGGGCACACAGCGTTCACGTCGGCTTTGCATGCAGGGGCAGTGCACTGTGCATTGGTAGGGTTGATGGAAAGAGGAATATTGAAGCCGTCCACTAGCGACACGTCGTAATAGTCCTGGTCGCTCTGAGTGTACTCGGCCAGCGTGGCGGGAACAGCTCCCGAGACTGTGCAGCTCAGTTGGCCGCCGCAGTCACCGGTTTGACAGGTTCCTTTGCCGCTCGCATCGAAAGAGCAGCCGGTTCGACCCCAGAATCTTGCCGACTGTGTCCCCGCCGCCAAATTAACCGTCCATGTCTGACCCTGGGTCAGCTGCTGCCCTCCTCCGGGTAATCCCGCCGCCCACACTGTGTACCCGCACTGGTTCTTTATATCAAACTTAACTGCTCTCGCCTCTGTGACAAATAATACACACATACTATTATTGTTAGCCTTGGAAATGTTTATACTATTCAACCTCATACAACACGCATTATGTTACTATGACAGCTTACCTTGAATGTAAAGAGATATGGCCATTCCAGCCACAAGAAGAAGCGCAAGATCTGATACTTTTGCCATTATAAGTAGTATCTATATCGCATACAGCAAAGACTGAATGAAGATACAAGGAGGGGTATGTCACTTATATAGAGAGCTCCACCTCCTACGAAGGTAAGAAGGAAGCAAAGAAGCAAAGACCCGACTTTAAGAGCCGTATATCACACGAAAGCCCTCTTGTCCTTTTATAGTTTTTCTTTTCCCAATTTGTCTTTTTTTAATTTGTCTAGGTTTTATATGAAGATGCGACCAGAACATCTACAAGAAGCGCAAGATCTGAAACTGTTGGCATTATACAGCCTGGATTGAATGAATATGAACTGTTACCAAGGAAGCCTAATCCTAGGTTGAGAAGCGATGTATGTTACGGCAACCCTGGTCACATTCAAACTTTTCTTTGAAAGATTTTAGATTTTACTGTGTAAATATTTTCAATCAAGATGCGAAGAGTCATCAACGTTTTGGAACATATAGTATAAATCTTGACTTTCTACATTCCGACAATAGATCATGGATAAGAATTCTGACTCAGTACAGTATATTCTGATAATGAGACAGAATATTATTCCAAACATTGATAAAAAAAAATATTTCACAATTAATTTTAATAATATAGACCGCTCAAAGCTGATTTTTTCCAGTATGTTTCGGATAGATGGATACATTGAGTATTGAAGGAGGAGTTTAGTTGTTTATACGGAGAAGAGAACTCCACGTGCTATGGTAGAAGCAAAGAAGCCACGACCGGACTATCCTATGAGAGCCCGAGTCTTTTAAAATTCGAATGGTCATCAACAATTAGATTTCTGTTATCTCAGGCTTGACATTTTGTGCATCATCAAAATCTATTTATTTGTATTCAAAGCACTGATCTCTGATTTTCAATATCCTAAAGTTACGCGAATTTCTAAAGGCTTGACAATGCATGTTAAATTTAGTTAATTATATTGACATATGTTTTTCTAATGAAATGTATGGAGGATGAGGGATAATTAGTAATAATATTTTGTACATTTCTATTTTCTATAGTCATTTTATATAGTGTATTGTTACTATGGACATAAATATTTGTGCTTGAGTCATTTGATAATACATTTACATGATATTACTAGTTTTCAAGAATTTTATGGGTGTGTCACTTTAAAAATAAACTGTTGATCTAATAAGAGCGAAACAACCTTGAAGATATTTCCATGCATTATTGATGTTTTTCAAAGATATTACACAATAAATATCACAATAGATAGCTATCAATTAATTTAATATTGATTATTTCCTAAATGTAAGTAATTCATTGTTATGTCTTCATCCTATTATACAAATTATTCCTAATTTTCCTTAAGTTCTAATCCATTTCCCTATGTCTTAACACAAATTTTGGAGTCCCAATTCCTATTTAATGTCCCATCCACAAAAAATCCAACAAATAAAATTGACTAAAAGTCCCCACATAAGCACCAAAAATAAATATAAAAGAATTAAAAAATTATTTTATTCCTCTCCACTCATTTCGTAACCATTTTATAACCATCCCTCAAAATCATTTAAAAATACTAATTATCCTCCACCATTTACCTCATAATCACTTTAACAACTCGATCTTGATTTTTGATATCTTATTAGATCTCCATTACTGATCAACAATCCTACATCTTTATAAATAGATTCTTTAGGGAACCATTACTAGTAATCAATTGCCGTCACTACAATGTCGTGCTAATGGTTTAAGCAACCACATTATCATTTTTTATAAAATCCACCCTCATCATACAAGAGAGGTTTATTGGGTGAAATGCATTATGGTGTATGAATTGAAGTCATAGTTGCAGGAGTTTTTGAACCAAGGGATTATTAGACCTAGTCTATCTCCATGCAGTGGACTGCTCATTTTTGTGAAGAAAAATAATGGGACCTTGTGCTTGTGTATTGACTATGGGATGTTGAACAAAGTAAAAGTCAAGAATGGGTATCCCCTATGAAGGATTAATGATCTCTTTGATCAGATGAGAGGATCTATAATATTATCTAAGATAGGTCCCTTAGATATGGCTACCACAAATTGAGGATTAAGGAAGAGGATATTTAAAAGATAGCTTTTAGGACTTATTATGGCTACTACGATTTCACATTAGTGTCATTCGAGTCAAATAATGCTACAACTTTCATGAATCTATTGAACATTGCATCAAGAGATTGAGGATAGTTTTACAATTCCTAAGGGAGAATAAGATCTTTGGTAAGCTATTCAAGTGTACTTTCTACAAGGACAAGGTGAATTATCTACACCTTATGATTTCAATGGGAGAGATTGTAGTTGATCTAGAGAAAATAAAAGCAATCGTGGGGTTGCCTACACCATATAATGTAACTAAAATCTAGAGCTTCATGGGACTTGCAAGATACTACAAGAAGTTTGTATAAGGATTTTCTAAAATTGTAGCACCAATCACTTCACTCCATAGAAAGGGAAAAGGTTTGAGTGGAATGAGAAGTGTGACCAAGCTTTCCAATTTTTGAAGAAGCTCATTTCAAATCCTATATTGATTGTACATAATCCAAATGGGTAATTCATGGTGATAACAAAATGCATAAGGATAAGGTGTAGGAGGAGTGCTAATGCAGAATGGGCAAGTTGTTGCCTATTATTCTAGGAAGTTGAAATAATATAAGGTGAACTATGCATCCCATGACCTAGAGTTAGTAGCCATAATTCATGTGCTTTAGATGTGGAGGCACTATATTTTGGGTAAGCCTTTTGAATTGAAGATGGACGACCTAGGCCTTAAATATATATTTACTCAACCCAATCTCAATGCTCACAAAAATAGATAGATATAGTTTCTTACTGAATATAAATTTAGGATTGAATACATTAAGGAGATGAAACATAGAGAAATAGATGCTCTTAGTAGAAGAAGGCATCTAGCAGCCATGATTACTACAAGCTATAATTTGAGAAAGTGGTTTGTAGTCTTCAAAGAGATTATTCCACAATGGAGAAAGATGTAGAGAAAAACCCCTTGGATCATCGATTTAATAGATATTTGTTTTAGTTAGATTTTATTATTAAGATACCAAGGGAGAATGTACATTCTAAACTTAGGAATTTGAGGAAGTTGATGTTAGAGGAGATCCACAACACACCATGGTAGGAAAATTGAGATCTTTATATTTTTAGCCAAGACTCGAGAGGGATGAGATTGAATTTGTAGCTTGATGATTGGAGTGCAAACATGATTGCTACAAGGAGATGAAACATAGAGAAATAGATTCTCTTAGTAGAAGAATGCATCTAGCAGCCATTATTACTAAAAGGTCTAATTCAAGAAAGTGGTTCATAATCTTCAAAGAGATTATTCCATGATGGAGAAAGATGTAGAGAAAAACCCCTTGGACCATCGATTTAATAGATATTTTTTTTAGTTAGATAGATTATTAAGCTACCAAGGGAGAATGTACATTCTAAACTTAGGGATTCGAGGAGGTTGATGTTAGAGGAGATCCACAACACACCTTATTCAAGGTGCCTAGGACTAGCCAAGATGGTAGGAAAATTGAGATCTGTATATTTTTAGCCAAGAATTGAGAAGGATGAGATTGAATTTGTAGCTTGATGATTGGACTACAAACAAGCCAAGACTAAGCATGTACACCTAGTAGGTTTGTATAGTCACATGACATACTTGAATATAAATGACAAGTTATTAGCATGGATTTTATTTAAGGGTTGCCTATATCAAAGAATAAACATGATGTCATTTTGGTAATTGTTGATAAGTTGACCAAGGTAGCGTACTTCACCCAAAGGATTTTTAAGTATGGATTGTTTACTTCAGCTAAGAAGTTTTTCTGAGAGATATTGCATTTGAATTGAGTACTTGAGATGATCATATCAAAATGAGATACTCATATAATTTCTAGATTTTGGAAAATATTGAATGAAATATTTGGGACAATATTGAATTTTAGTTTGACAAACAAAGATAGTGAAGCAAGTAGTCGAAGACCTGCTTAGGATGTATTTCATGGATTAATAGTCTAGGTTGGAGGAGTATCTTCCATTGGAAGATTTTGCATATAATAACTCCTATCATGCATCTTTGGTATGACACCATTTAAAGCTCTTTATGGATGAAAGTATTGTACACATATCATTTTGGATATCTAGTTGAATACAAGATTGGAATTGGTTCAAATATTCTTAGGAGATGCATGATGAAATGAGATTGACCAAGGGGTGGTTAAAGAAGGTAGAAAAAAAATAGAAGAGCTATGCACGTAAGAATAGGACTTTCAAAACAAAGTCTTTTTGAGGGTTAAACCTCATAAGATTTCTATATCATTGGAAAAATTAGCCAAACTAGCACCTAGATTTGTAGGTCTATTTGATGTGTCAGAAGTAATGACTGTAGCTACATATAGACTTTATCTAATATAATGATCTTTAATCATATCCATAATATATTTCATGCATCTATGCTTAAGAAACATCATCTTGATGCTACTCATATACTTGATTGGCATGCTTTATAGATTTGGTATCCAAGAGTGGTGCTGGCAGAGCCCATTCAAATTCTAGATTGGAATGATGTTAAGTTGTGTAATAGATTATTATTCAATATAAGGTCTAATGGGATAAAGTATTTGTGGATAGTGACACATGGGAGAATATAGAGAATATATATTGTTCTTATCCTCATTTGAGAACTTAAATTATGGTACTTTGTTTTGCTTAGTGTGATACTTTGACATTTGCATTGGTCTACTATATTTATTGTTTTAGTATTTTTATAATAAGTTTTGGATGATGTATCTTTCTAGTGGGGAAGGATGTCACATCTTATTCTTTTTGCTCAGTGCATTATTAATACAATAAAGTGGTTGAGACTATGGATAAATGTCTTATGTTTTTTTTATTGTTGGTGTAATTATTTATTCATTTGGATATAATTACACTTTACTTAAGTTTACTTAGGTACATGCATATCATAGTAGTTTTTATATGAGACACGTAGGGAGATGTGCTACATTGGGAGTGTGTACATAGGAGAATTTCCACCTTTTATGGTGTGATCTTGTTTTTAATTATCATATCCACTTATTGTGGAGTGATAATTCCACCTTCAGTGGGTGATCCACCTCATGTAAAATATTTTACTATTTATCCTACCTACCCTTGCATCTCATTGAGCCACATGACATCATTGTGTGCTCTCTTGTCTCCTAGCCTTGCCTCTGTAAGAAGGCTCATCTATATTGTATGTAACTTGATGATCTAGTTGTTCAGTATTTTCATCTTGATAGATTTTATTCCTATCAATATTTTGTACTTTTCATTGATCTCTTGATCTTCAAAAAATCTCACATGTTATCAGAGCCTAGAGGGCTTCACTGATTAGTCTTTTTGAGATATTTTGGAGGCTTCAATTTTTGGATTTGGGAATCTACATTTTTGGGGGCGTCCTACAACAATTTGGACATCATGGTTGAGTTCGAGAGACCATTTGCATAAATTTTCAGTATAAACTCAGCCATATTTGGTGAAGGAAAAAATTTTGCCTATTCAACTAGGCACGCCACGTCGAATTCCATACAGCTCAGTCAGTAAGCCATGCATCATCTTTCGTATTGCCGATGTCATCATCTGTGCAACCTGGACAAGGGGTGCGGAGACCATTTTGACAGGAAGACGGCTGTCAAATTTAACACATTGAAATTTTGATGTCAGCATTACATCAACATTTTGGAAAAAAATTCTACCCCTTGCATTTGCAGTTCAACTTCAAATGGCTATAACTTTCTCATTTTGGCTCCTTTTTTGGTGCATTTTATTTTGAAATGGGCTAGAATTTTGTGCTCTTCACAGTGGTAGAGGAAGTTTCTTATTTTAATGGATATATTTTTCAGAATTTTCAAATTTTGATGACTGTACCTGTGTAATCCCCAATTTTGTAACTTCAGAGGCTTCGTTTGGGGTCATACGACCTTCTTTTTAGGTGCCATATTTTTTAAAGTGCATAATTTTTCATCTACTTTCATAATATCCCATTAGTTTGTAGTTTTTTTCCTAAGGATTTTGATACAATCCAAGATTATGTCACAAAAGAAAATGATCTAAGAGAAAATCTAAAGGATTGTGGTATTGACAAGAAGGATTCTCAATTGATTTATAACTTGTTGGACTTTTTTTTCATCAGAGTATGCAGCCTTTGTATCTAGCTTTCACACATAGAGGTTAGCTCAAAGTTCCTCATACACTTCTCCCTTTGATGCATTCACAAAGATATTAATACTTGACCATTCTAAGTTGACCAAGATGGGGATTCTCAAATTTTCAAAGTCGCAAGCATTGGTGGCTAATAGAGGGAATCAAAGAAATCAAGGAAAAGGCAAGAATCAAAGCAACCTAAGTCTAAAGTACAACAAGATGGAGCACAATCTTCCTCTCCACAACAAGGTGATTCTACATCCTCACCTAAGAGGAAATCTAAGGACAATATTTTTTGTGCATATTGCAAGAAGTTAGGACATGATGAACAACATTGTTACAAGAATGATATTGATGAATTGAAACATATTCTTGAGGAGAACAAAATCAATTTACCTTCTAGAATGTCTACTTTGGCTTCTTCTTCCAAGGAAAAGGATAAAGGAAAGAATCACTCCTTTGGGACAGATAAAGGAAAGGGAAAAACTCTTTGTGTTATTACAAGTCATGATTCAAGGATATGACTTCTAGATTTAGGGGATTCTCATCATATGGCATCTTTGCAGTCTATGGCCTCTTCATATGAGCCTTTCCACACGCTGTAGAATTTTGATGGGCAATCATACATACATCTTGGATATAATTACACTTTACTTAAGTTTACTTAGGTACATGCATATCATAGTAGTTTGCATATGAGACACCTAGGGAGATTTTCTACATTGAGAGTGTGTATGTAGGAGAATTTCCACCTTTTATGGTGTGATCTTGTTTCTACTTATCATATCCACTTATTGTGGAGTGATAATTCCACCTTTAGTGGGTGATCCACCTCATGTGGAATATTTTACTATTTCTCCTACCTACCCCTACGTACCCTTGCATCTCACTGAGACACATGACATCATTGTGTGCTCTCTTGTCTCCTAGCCTTGCCTTTATAATAAGGCCCATCTATATTATATGTAACTTGATGATCCAGTTGATCAGTATTTTCATCTTGATAGAATATAGCTTAATCCTATCAATATTTCCTCTCTCTATTTTGTACTTTTCATTGAGCTTTTGATCTTGGCAAAATCCCACATTTATTATGGATAAATGATTTTTACATTAGATGTTATTTTTAAATGCATGGCATTAAAATGGAAATTATGATGAAATATTCTTCAACTATAGTTTTGTGGACTAACCTATTGATCATTTAATCTTAGTGGGAATGATGCAAGAACATGTCCAAGAAAAGAACTTGGGTGTGGTAGAAGTTTCCTACCCACCTTGCAATAATTAGCATGATGGAAACTAGATGAACACACACTCACATAGTTGCATACATATTGTATTATGCATCGTTTAATACTAAATTTTATGTATTTATGGATGTGTAGTCTAATTTTAGCATTATGGTTTAAGTGATGTCTATAGTTGTGTAAATTTGTTTTTGTTAAGTTTGTTTCAAATGACTTGTTAGGAAACATAAAGCCATCCCCTTATTTTTATGTCAATATACTCATAAACTATGTACTTGTTTTATTAGAAATTAAAACGTTTGTATTTTTTTCAAATACAAATATCTTCTTTTCAAATATGTATGTATGTATGTATGCATATTATTGTTGTGAATAATGTAGAATGATTTTTGATTAGAACTATGTAATCTTAAGAGAATAACATTACCTGTTTAATTAGAATTAAAATATTTGAACTTCAAAATTTTAATAAGATATTGCATATGAATTCCTTTTTTTCACATTACCCATTTAAATATTGATGAAATTTTTATTAGCCCATAGACTATATATATATGGTGGGAATGCCCATTAGTTTTTCCTCCTATCAGAAGCCAAATTAATTTTGGGTTAGTCTTTTTTCAAGGAAATTTACTGTTCCTTCCACGAAGGTCTGATTGCATTGTGTACAGACCACTGGCCCGCTTCACACCAATCTATAACGCGATGTTGCAGATGTTGCTGCTATCAATTTTATGGAGTTTTCAGAAGAATCAATCCTAATGAAGACTAGCTTGAGTTTCCCTATCTCTCCTATCTGAAAGAATAATATGCATATCAATTTATCGTTGAAACTTGACAAACTCAATCTTTCACTCCAACACCCCGCACCTAGCGCTGGAATTGAATCTACTCTTCAACAACATGGTTCCTAGAAATTTATGGATGGCCTTTCAATTTAGTTCTGGATATGGCACTCGCAAAGAATGAGGTTCTCAGAGCTATGAATTTGCATTTTCTAATTCTCTTTGCATTTTTCCCTAAGTTTGCGTGCGTTAGCATTTCAAGTCCTTTAGGTGCATATTGTTCCTGGGTAATGAGCCTAAATCCTTTTAATTAGTTTTATTATATTTTGAGTGTGATTCTCAATATGTTGTTTCGCTTATAGAGTTTTCCATGTATCTAATGTTCATGTGCTAAATGTGCTTTATGGTTTTATGTTTTGCAATTGCAGTATCAGATTAATTGTTGTATAGATCTGAAAATAATTGATCTAGATTGCTTTACCACCCCTCTTAGTCTTACAGTGTGTTCAACAATGTTAAACTAGTAATCCACATTTGTCAGTCATATATAAATGATGAAATCTTATGTAAACATATAGTAAAGTTATAGATTGATTGTGAAAATATTGGAGTGTATGTACACCATCTTTTACAATAACTATTTGTTCCTCTATAGTAGATTATCTTGTACAAGGTTAAGTGATTATTCCATCTTTTATACAAAGTGAAGGGTTGAGAAATAAATGAATAACTTTTTTAATAAAATTATATGATATCTAGTGTGAGAATTTTCTAGTAAGAAGCTTACCCAATAGAAGACACAATTTTCACTATTGAATTTTATGTGACAAAACATATAGATCGTGTACAATTAGGAATGTGTATTCTTGTTAAAGAAATGATTTTACTTTCTTTCAACAAGATAGTTCCATCAATATTTTTATTAATTTATATTTTTAGAAAAATTATGAATAATCGTATAATTATATTAATGATAATAATAGGAGAAGAAGCATCTAATATCTTAGCTAGAAATAAAGAAGAATGAAAGAAAGATTCTTTTTATAGTCCATGCCAAGTACCATAGTACTTGTGGGAGTCACCTAATTGTGCTACAAGTGATATGTGCATCCTCTTAAAATACATGCTTTAATTTAAAAAATATATTTCAAATGAATAAAACATAAATACTTAGTACATACATATTGTAAAAAACACTATTACATAAAACCACAAGAACACCTTAGTACCCCAATTCAATAGTGTATGTAGGATGTGATGCTATCATGATTTCTAAATGCATGTGTATTATGTGCTAACATGTAATGATGCAGAATAAAACTATATGATAAGAAGATCTTTTTGGTGTGTCATTATACTTGGTCATATGATAGCAGGCTACACAGACTCAAGAAGGGATAGTGGAAAAAGGGGATGAAAGGTAGAAGATATGGAAGTGAAAAGAACTTCTTGTGCTATTATCATCATTGAGCTTAATTATGGCAAATAGGTTTTGACAATCCAGATATGTGCTCGACCTAGAAATTCATTGTACCCATTTGCATGGAGATCAAACAATCACAAACAAGAAATGCTCCAATTCACACTAGACTCACAATGCCCTCATATCCTTGGACAACACATAGCATTACTAAGAGACAATCCACAGACAACAAAATAGGTGAACATACCCCATCTTCACCTTTCTAGTCAAAGACATCCTAGAGATAGAATCTCTAGTTAGAGGCATCCTTGAAAAGCTAAAAGACATGTCACCATACAAGATATAATCAAAATAAAACCAAGACTTGACACCAACATAAACTGGAATCCTCAAGTTATTAGTGTTGATTGCTTCTCATCTAAAATTGACTTAATCTATGAAATTTATACTTTATTGCAGAGAATAATGGAATTTTATTGTGGATTGGCGATGCAAATGCTCTTTTATTGTGAACTGTGCGTGAACAAAAAAAGGAAGATAAAAAGATGATGCTCCTCAAAACATGTGATGCTTAAGGTTCCACACCCATCACTAGACTTAGGATTTTCCCTAGTTACAAATAGGACTTGATTTATTGTGGAAGAAGAGGAATGGAAAGGAAGGGGAAGTTGTATGAAAGGGAACCAATCTTAGGTAGATCAATAACCAACCATGATGGGAGTAGTAGGATGTGAGTGTGAGCAAGGTGAAAGGATCAGATTGAATTCTGAAGGAGGGAGGACCAATGTCTCTAAGCATGGCACCGGTAACCCGGTTTTCACAATGGTATTTGCCCAGGGCATCATCAAAGTGGTTTTCATCGTTGGAAGAATTTATTTCTCTTTACCTTTTTTTATTTTTTATTTTTTTTGTGTCACACAGTGCCTATTTGACAAGTTTTCACCAAGTAACGATCTTTTTTATTTTTATTATTTTTTGGTATTTTTAAAATATTTTTTAATATTTTTTTGTATTTTTTTGTATTTTTGACAATGGGATATTCTGAAAAACTATGTGTAAAACCTGTGAAGGTGCATTCTATTCATAGGGTCCTCCAAAGGTTCTCCATCTTGTGTTGAGAGTTGATATGCACTTGATCCATAGAATGTTGTGATGACGTAAGGACCAATCCAATTTGGTTCGAACTTTCCCTTTTTCTCTCTATCTTGTTGATTCTTATGATTTTCTTTGAGAACTAAGTCACCCACCTCAAATGTGCCAGAATTTACCTTATGATTGTAGCTTCGACGTTCCTTGACTAAATGATGTGTTTCTCCATTAATTGTGTTCCTTGATGAAGGAACTAAGGTAGGATTACTAATGTGTGAACTACGTTGGCCCATATTAGGGGAGATCAACTCTTGTTCTTTTTTCTTCATAGGATTTTTATCCTTGACTTTGATTTTGATTTGGAATGAAGGGATTCTCTTTATTTTTTACTTTAAGATTTTTCTTTTCAAAGCTTGACTTTTGATCCCCAACAAGTAAGGGATTTTGTAATTCTTATTGATCCAAGTCTATAAGTGGAGTGGAAATGGAATGAGTGGATAACATGGTAAGGTTGTATGAGTTCTCCAGAGGGATGGCGATATATTCAATAGATTCTTTGTTGGCACCACTCTTAGGACTATTGATATCAAGAGTTACTCGCGCCACTAGAGGAGATTTGCATTCAGACCTTAGTAGCCACAATACTGGGTGGTTCATACCCAATTCCTTGATATTTTAAATTATGTGTAGGATACTCCTATCAACTAAATGCCTTAGGAGATAGTGGGAGTTAATCAACATGAAAGAGATACTCACCACATCCCATGTCTTTAACCTTGAATTTTTATTTGAGCTCTACTTGCTTTGATGCAAAAGCTTTCAAGGATTCTGGATTCACATATGTTGATGATGGAGTTTCTTCTCTATTAATTGGAATTATTATCTCTGATCCTGGTCATAGGTTATTCCAACATATGAACCGATTTGGATCACCTTTTATTTTTACATCAACTCCATTGTAAGGAAATTTGATACATTGATGATATGTTGATGGTAATACTCTCATTTCATGTATCCATGGATGTCCCAAAATTATGTTGTATGTGAGCTCTAGATCAAGGACTTGACATACCACATCCTTTGTAATTGGCCCAGCTCTAAGAGGTAAGTTGACTGTGCCCTTGGATGAGTGCTCTTCATCATCATATGCCTTAATGGTGATTGCATGTGTTGACTGTGCCCTATTGGAAGCAGCTCTAGAAGCTCTTTGAATCTGAAAAGTTAAGCCTTTTTGTTCTTGACAATTTTTGTGTAATTTCCCAGTAGTGAACACAGACGCAGTTTTACTAAATTCAGACTTGATTTCTGATCCTAGACGTTGTTATAGTAAACATAGACATTGTTTTACTAAATTCAGACTTGATTTCTGATCCCAGACGTTGTTATAGTAAATAGTTATAGTAACCAAACAACAGACCTAGTACTAATGAAGAGATCAAACTCGAGATATTCAAGAGCCATCACGGTGAAAACAAGAGGCATCCATCATAGAGAAGCAATTGTATATAGTATGTCAAGGACTATCATGAGTGAATACCCATGAAGAAATAACAAGAGTGATGAAAGGATAAGGAGGTCATGTACAAAGGTTGAGTGAAATATATTTCAGTCCTTTCAGGCTCCCTAAGGATATTATGTTCCTTCATAGAATATTTTGTTTATACTTGTTTAAGGTTAGTGTTCCACATGGAATGATATGTTTTGGTCATAAAGGAGCTTTCAAAGATAATGAGCCCAAAGAGATGCCAAGACAGTGTTAGCACACAAAGGCTCCTTTCTTGCCACCAAAGGGTAGAGCACCAAATGATCTTGACAGAGGAAAAATCAGAATAAAAGACAACTTTATGAATTATAGAACATGAATGAAATAAGAGACATTAATTTGCTACAGTTATCAAGTTTTCATGGAGAAATGAATTAGATGTTCATTGTTAACATCAGTGGTAGATATGTTTAGGACTATCCAACTCCAATGTTGCAGATAATAAGGAATCTCATGAATACATGGCTAAATGATACAATCAAAACTAATTAGATAGTACAATCATATGAAACTAAACAAAGAATCCACATGAAGAAAAAATCACAGCAACTAAGGGATACAACTCAATGATACATGGTTGACTACAAAAGGCCTCACTCACATTAATGAGAAGGAAAACAATCTTCATATTAAATAAAGCATTGTACATTCAATCTAAATATGAAGCACAACAGAGAGGAAAAGGCAGGGTTGTAAATGCAGTGAATACTTGGAACCTCTCTTCATTGTAGACCGAAATTTTGTGGGTGAAACTTTACCATATAGGCACCACACACCCTAAAAGTAGGGTTCTTCAGCTATGGCACCTCTTCCCTCTTTAATTACTATAGACTGCACAAAGTTAAGTAGTATTGTACTTCCAAATGAAGAAATTGTATTGAGGTGTAATTATCTACTACTGCATGCAAGGGTAAAGAGTATTGTGAGACAAACTAGCCAAAGCTGGAAACACAAAATAGGTGAAATATAATTTATTGACATCATTTAAATAACTTGATTAATCTTAAGATTTTCATTCTCAACTAGTCAAATGCAGATAAAGTAATTTTTAGTATTGATCCTAAACATTACAGTTCAACCCTAAATTAAAAAATCAATATCTTTTGATTGGTGCCATGGGATAAGGAAACGTGAGGACTGTAGTAACCTTTTGGCACTTTATAATACATCAGTGCCAAAAAGGACCCACCTCTTATAGATGAAAACTTATCTCTCACTACTTCTAGAATATCGTATTGCATATATTGTAAAAATACGAAACCAGAGTGCCTAAGATGAGAATAAGGATTTCTCAAGATTTCATTGCCATATATTGCTTTCATAAAGAAATATATATGGGCTCAAAAACCAATTTTATCTGACTCCAGCTCATGGCCAATGAACAAAAAAAATCTTTAAACCCCCAATGGAGGGATCCTAAACTAATGGAGTGAATGAAGGGGGCGCCCCAGTGTTTGAAATCCCAAACTGGGTCGAATGCCATATAATTAACCATGGGGGGTATGAGCAAGTATTGGCCTACAGTTAAGACTAGTCACCGATATGGAACCTCGAGAAACATTTCCCAATCAATTCCATTTCTATCATATATGCACCCCTTTGAGATATGCACTTTCTAACCTTTTGGGGCTGAAAATAATATAAATAAATAAATTTCTAAACTATGCCCAAGATTTTATTGACACTGGGATCCCTCACATTTTTTGATGGGTGGTGGCACATGACATGGAAGGGTCGCTCCTTGCCTATTCCTTCATTTTGTGAAAGAATGGTTGAGAAGTAAAAGACGAGGGCCACAACGGAGTGGTTGTCGAATAGACAACCAGTGGCACGGTGAGATCCCGCTCAAGAAAAGTAGAAATGTAGAGATTTGATACACAAGCTATCATCCTAATAAAAACCAATCTTTTCCTTTACAAATTTATATTTTCCCACAAAACTACCTCTTCTAATCGAGTTCGTTGGAAGCCAAATGTTGCAGGCCGATCCATTGCAACCATCACAAATTTTGTAAGGGGCTTGACTCGGTTTTTAAGAGTTTGTGGTAAAAAAAGTAGGTTAGGGATGATTGATTTTATGTTTTCACTTCCCACCATTCCTCTTTTGAAAATTCATGTATCTTTTGTCTTAACTTTTAATTTAAGACAAATTAAAATCATTTTGTTTTTTAATTTAAGATAATTAAATAATAATTCAAGTATTTAAGACAATATAATAATATTGTCTTTAAAAAATGTCTTAAATAGCTCTCTTATGTTGTAGCCAGTCTAGCTACAAGAAGCGCAAGATCTGAAACTGTTGCCATTATACCGTCTGGATCGAATGAAGCAAGAAAACATGAAACCGGCTTGAGAAGCCGTGTGTGTTACGACAACCCTTGTCAGCATTTAAACATTTCTTTGGAAGCTTATATATTTTACTCTGTATTTTTTCTATTGATCACGATTTTTCATTATTTACAATTAGTATATAATATATTATTTTATCAATCTCAATCATGTCATGTGATCCATTATCAAGATGTGAAGAACCGTCCACGTTTGAAATTAATCCCGACTTTCTACATTCTGATAATGAAACAGAATATTACCCCAAACATTAACAAAAATGCATTGATATAGATGTCTCAAAGCTGATGTTTTCTAGTATCTTTCTAGATGGATACATTGAGTATTCAAGTAGGAGTTTAGTTACTTATACAGAGAAGAGAGCTCCGCGTGTTACGATGGAAGGAAAGACCAGAGTTCAAAGCCGCCTATCATATGATAATGAGAGCCCCAGTCTTTTGAAATTCGAATGGTCATGAACAATCAGACTTATGTTATCTCTGGCTTGACAATTTCTGCATTGTCAAAATCTACTTATTTGTATTCAAAGCAGCGATCTGTGACTTTCAATACCTAAAGTTGCGTGTGTTTCAAAAACCATGACAATGCATGTTGAATTTAGTTAACTAGCATGTGCACAAAAGGGGTGTAAGTATTATGCCGGTAGAAAAACCTTTCTAAATTAATAGGTTAGAAAGTCAATTCAATTTATATATCTAATATATTATTTTGATTAATAAATGTTAAATTTGTGAGTTAAAATTATTCACAACAATCTATTTGCGCTCTCTTTTACAAATACAAAGTTTGTTTGAGATTTTATAGTAGTACATTCCAGTCCACAATGTTTTGCTACCTTGGACGGTCATATTAAAATGATGATAATAGTGTTCGGAATATGAAGCCCAACAGTCACATGGCTGTTTGTCTTCCCCAGAAGACTCTTCATTTCATATTTGATGTGTTTATATAAATGGCTGTATGCAGCCCATACATGATGTACTGTGTAGTATTAGATATTGGTTAATAAGAATTCTTTCTGCTTTCTGGTGGACATAGCCACTTAGTGGTGAACAACATTAATCTTGTGTCTCGAGTTCATTGTTGTGTCTATTATTCTTTCTGTTGTTTTCTATTCATTATTATGTGTTTTCACTGCTCGTTTTAAACTTGCTGGGTGCTTTTATCTTATCAATAAACAGGATGAAGTTTCAAATGATGAGGCCGAATCAGATGATGAAGCCGAATCAGATGATGAAGCCGAATCAGATGCATTATATGAATACTTTTGGGTGGTGTTAGAGTCATCAATAATTATAGAGTGGTGGAAAAGGTGGACATTTTTTTAGCATTTATGATTGTATTCTAATTAACTGTCAATGAATTAGATTTATTTGATCTTGCATTTATTGAAATATATTATATAGTTTACCAACAATTAAAAGATACAGTGTTTCTTTAACTACATACGGTCCCAAACAAATGATCGATGAAAACTATATATTGGTGTTAAAAACATAGTATATTAGTGCTAAAATGATGGTATATTAGTGCGAGACATGTTTACAACTCAAACTCCATCCATAATATAGCCTATCGGCTAATTATATTGACAAATGTTTTATAATGCAAGTTATGGAGGAGTGAGGAGTCAAAATACATTATTTTATTCTATAGACAATTAGTAATGATTAATAATACTAATTATAAACATTATATTTAGATATATGCTTTTTATTATATTTAATTTTAATTATTAATTAACTATATAATATATTCAAATATTTAATATACATTAATTATTAATTAGATATATAAATAGGCATAAAAAATGGATCCATATCCTCCCTTAGTAAAGCTTAAAATCACAATCAAGGGTAAACCAAGTACCATGATTGCCTTAGATAAAATTATTTTCTTGAACCAATACAAGATCATAATGATCATGATGGTGGTATTTTAGTTGATCAGGAAGAATAAGATCTCATTTAACTTGATATTTGATTCTAGTAATATTGTACATTAGGATGAGTTCCTAAATCCTTAGATGACACTATTTTAAGAAAAAATGTAACTAACTTTCTATCCTCCCACCCATATTCTACTTACCATCCAAATTTCAAAAATAGAAGGGAAACACCATTCTATGACAAGACACTCAAAACCTATCTATGCCTAAATCCAAAATCATTTAGCAAAAAACAAATCCTTATCCTCACACAAAAGTCAATTACTAAGCCTTCAAAATATTGTCAAGATTCTAATAAACAATCTACCACCTTTTGCACAAATGATCCTTGGTTTGAGAGATTTATTATTCAATATCAAAATCCTAGTCAACATTACATTAGTGAAGCCAATGTGAAACCAAAATCACCATTAAAGAAAGACCTAATCCTATGAATTCATTAGAGAAATTTTGCTATCCAAATCAAATAAAAAATTAATTTATTAATGACGATGATGATAGTATTGTAGATCAAGTTGAATATAATAATTAAAATATATTTAATAATGCGATTATTATAGATAAACTTTCTGTGAGCTTTCATTACTCAACCTATGACTCTGTTGACAAGGGAAACCCAATCTTAACTTGACATCCTTCTTTCTAGTCAATGTTTCCAAGACCAAGTTCATGAGAGCACTCCATATATTTCACACATTATGTATATCCTTCATCTTCCTCCTTACAATATAACTTCCAATCCATCTATCCAAAATATTAATACACATTACAAACACACCAAAAGCCAAATAATTCTTTTTATATTTCTATTGAGGACTATTAAAATGAAGAATATATATCACACAAATTCAATGATGTTACTTTTCCCAAGAATATCCACAACTCGCATGGTGCCATTCCTATCCAACAAATAACACCATACAATAAAAATTCTAGCAACATGCCCATCCAAGATCAAGTACCATCATGTAAGGATCTTGTAAATCTAAGTATATTAAGCATGAACTAGAGTTTCCTAAAATCATGACTTCCTATCAAATACCATCTTCTCATATTGTGTCTATCCAACCTATCAAAGAGTCTCCTAGTCCCATCCTTGTCCAAAATCAAACACTATCATAAAAATCAATACCCACAAATTCTATTCAAGAATATTGGCCTATGTTCAAGTCGAAATCCATTTATGAATTGTTCAAATCCTATCAATACTACCCAAGAAATTTTTATGTTCATCTTAAATCAAGAGATGTGTAAACAAACAAATCCAAAGCAAGTTCAAATATGTCACTTGTATAAGTCTTATTCGATTGTGGTCACAATGGTCACTTTCACAAAAAGGATAGATAGCACTGAACCATATGTTGTCTGAGTCTGTTGAAAGATTTGATTTTGTTGAAGCTTATTGTTGCTACTGTCTCTCATCTGAAACTGACTGAATCCATAAAACTGATACTTTATTGCGGAGAAGATGAAACTTTATTGCGGATCTTCGATGCAAATGTTGCTTTATTGCGGATCTGTGATGCAAATGTTGCTTTATTGCGGATCTGTGCACGGATAGACTTGAAGGAAGCTGGAAGAAACTGTACTCCTCGAAACATGTGATGTTCTCAGTTCCACACCCATTACTAGACGTAGAATTTGGCCGTAGTCACAGATAGGATCTGATTTATTATGGATGGAAAGGGAGGCGAAAAGGGAGGTTTATTATGAATGGCTAACCAATCTTGGGGTAGATCAATAACAAGCCATGATGGGACTGGGTAAGTTTATGGTGGATGAATTGGTCGTGAGTGTGTGCAAAGTGAAAGGATGAAAGAGAATCCTGAAGGAGGGAGGAGCAAAGTCTCTACGCATGGCGCTGGTGACCCAGTTTTCACCATGGTACTTGCCCAGGGCGCCACCGAAGTGGTTTTCACCGTTGGATGAAATTATTTCTCTTTACTTTTTTCGATTTTTTCAATTTTTTTTTTGTGTCACAAGGCGCCTGTTTGCCAGGTTTTCACCAAGTAACGATTTTTTTGTTTTATAATTTTTTTTTTGTATTTTTGAATTTTTTGATTTTTTTTGTATTTTTGAATTAGGATATTCCGATGAGCTATGTGTAGAACCTGCGAAGGTGCATGCTGTTGATAGGATCCTCCAAAGGTTCACCTTCTGTAGTTGAGAGCTGATATGCCCCAGATCCATATACCGCTGTGATGATGTAAGGACCAAGCCAATTTGGTTCGAACTTGCCCTTCTTATCTCTGTCTTGCTGATTCTTGGGGTTCTCTCTGAGGACTAAGTCACCTACTTCAAATGTGCGAGGCTTAACTTTGTGATTGTAGCTGTGACTCATTCTTTGTTGGTAAGCCTTGAGATGATTAAAAGCAGTGTGTCTTCGTTCCTCCAGCAATTCTAGTTCTTGTAAGCGAGAGACCCTGTAATCTTCATCGTTGATTATGTTTCTCAAGGAGACCCGTAGAGAAGGTAACTCGACCTCAATAGGCAAGATGGCTTCAGCGCCGTAGACAAGTGAGTAAGGTGTAGCTCCTGTAGGTGTGCGGACACTTGTACGGTAGGCCCAAAGTGCAGGATTGAGTTGGATATGCCAGTTACGGCTAGCGTCGTCGACTGTCTTTTTAAGGATTTTGAGAATTGTTTTGTTAGATGCCTCAGCTTGGCCATTACCTTGGGGGTAATATGGTGTGGAGAAATGATGAGAGATATGGAAGCGGTCACAGAGTTCACGAACATTCTGATTTTTGAAGGGACGCCCATTATCAGTAATAATGGAAGTAGGAATCCCATATCGGCAAATGATGTAGTTCAAAATGAAGGTAGCGATTTGTTTCCCAGTAACTTGTGTGAGAGGCATGGCTTCAATCCACTTTGTGAAATACTCTGTGGCTGTGATAATGAATTTATGACCGTTGGAAGAAGGAGGGTGAATCTTGCCTATGAGATCGAGTCCCCACTGACAAAAGGGCCAAGGAGATGCAAGTGGTTGTAGTTCTTGTGCTGGTGCGTGTATGAGGTCTCCATGAATTTGACACTGCTTACACTTCTTGACAAACTGATATGAGTCTTTTTCCATAGTAGGCCAGTAATATCCAGTCCTGATGAGTTTCTTGGCCAAGGTAGGACCACTAGTATGCAGACCACATATCCCTTCATGCACTTCTCGTAACGCAATCTGAGCTTCGTCACTCTCTAAACATCTAAGAAGGGTGCCATCTAGACCTCGTCGGTATAGGATATCAGCTAGAATGACGTATCGAGAGGATTGGCGAATGAAAGTGCGGCGTTGGTTGTTCGATAGATCGGGAGGTAAGATATTGTCGCGAAGGTATGTGAATATGGAACCATATAACTGGGATTCAGGACCAACAACACATATCATTTCTGTAGGAGTGATCTCATATGAAGGAATCAGGAGATTATCTACCAGGAACTCATAGCAGGTCTCATTTTGTGGTAGATCAATGAGCGAAGCAATCGTAGCCATGGCATCTGCAGCACGATTCTGTTCTCTTGGTATCTGCTCAAAATCTATCTTTGTGAAGTGTTGTTTCAAATCATCTACCAGTTGTTTGTAAGGCATTAGCTTTTCATATTTTGTTTGGTAATCATCAGTTGCTTGACGGATGACAAGTTGAGAATCCCCAAAAACACGAAGTTCCTGGATCTTCCACTGAACTGCAATTCTTAATCTAGTTGTTAATGCCTCATATTCTGCTATATTGTTGGTGCAAGGAAATGATAAGCGGTATGATTTTGGTATAGAATTGCCTTGAGGAGTTATAAAGAGTATACCCGCTCCTGCTCCATGCTGTGTGTATGAGCCATCAAAGTATAGTTGCCATGGCTTCACATGTGATATTGTTAAAATTGCTTCATCTGGAAATTCTGACTGTAGAGGAACATCATCTATCATGGGAGCATCTGCCAATTGATCTGCAATTGCTTGTCCTTTTATTGCTTTTCTGTCTACGTACTCGATGTCAAATTCACTCAGAATCATTACCCACTTGGCCAGCCGCCCAGTAAGTGTAGCTTTGTTGAGAAGATATTTTAGTGGATCAATTCTGGCAATCAACTTAGTCTTGTGAGTGAGCATATAATGACGTAATTTTAGTGAAGCAAAGACCACAGTGAGACAGGCACGCTCGATTGGTGTGTAATTTAGCTCATATCCCACCAGTGTGCGACTGATATAGTATACTGCTTTTTCCTTGCCGTCAGGTATTTGTTGTGCTAAGAGTGCCTCCAGTGTCGTTGGAGTAGCTGATATGTAGAGTAACAAAGGTTGATCTGGAATTGGTGGCATCAAAACTGGTGGGTTCAAAAGATAATCTTTGAGCGCCTGAAATGCCTGTTGACAGTTCTCATCCCATTTGAACTTGATGTTTTTGTGTAGCAGGTGCTGGAAAGGATTACACTTATCTGCAAGTTGCGCTATGAATCTTCGTATGGATTGGAGTCTCCCTTGTAAAGATCAAAGTTGACTGATGTTCCTCGGTGGCGGCATGTTCAAGATAGCCTTGACTTTTGCTGGATCGGCCTCGATTCCTCTTTTAGACACAATGAATCCTAGGAGCTTCCCTGAGGTTACTCCAAAGACACATTTCTTTGGATTTAATCTTACTTTGTATTTTTCCAGCCGATCAAAGACAACTAAAAGTATGTCCAAGTGTGTATCTCTGTCTATTGATTTTCCCAAGAGATCATCAACATAATCTTCCACTGTTATGTGCATGAGATCATGAAAAATAGTGGTCATCACTCTTTGATAAGTAGCGCCTGCATTTTTCAGCCCAAAAGGCATGACATTCCAACAGAAGGTTCCCCATGGACAAGTGAATGATGTTTTATGTTGATCTTCAGGCGCAATCCTGATTTGATTATATCCAAAAAATCCGTCCATTAAAGATAGCATTTCATGACCTGCTGTGAGATCAACGATCAAGTCAATGTTTGGTAATGGGAAGTCATCTTTCGGACAAGCTTTGTTGATATCTCTGAAGTCTGTACATATTCGGATACTGCGATCTGGTTTGCTGACAGGTACTAAATTGGAAATCCATTTGGGATAATCAATTGGGCGTATGAATCCGACATCCAATAATTTCTCCAGCTCTGCTTTGACTAGTAATGCCACTTGTGGGTGCATTTTCCTTAATTTCTTCTTTACTGGCTTTGCCCCCGGTTTGACTGTCAAATGATGCATTACCAAATCCGGATCCAATCCAGGCATATCAGCGTATGACCATGCAAAGTTGATTTGTCGTTCCTTAAAGAAGCTTATGAATTTTGCCTTTTCGGACTCTGTCAAAGATTGAGCTAAGAATATGTTGTGTGGAACTTCTTCCGTACCAGTGTTTGTCTTTATAGTTTCCTCTATCAGCATGGATGACTTTTCCTCATATGACACTGGGAGAATGTCGAGCCTTCCATCTTCAGGTGCCTCAGAGAGGTTTTCACCCTCAGATACGTCCTTTCTTTTTACTTTTTTGGAGTCAGATAGCGCCATAGTGTGGTTTTCGCCATAAGACCCTTGTTTTGTTCTTATTTTCACATTTTTGCGACTAGAAGGCCCGACACCCTCACCAAAGTATGCCATGTTGTTGAGTTCTATGGTGTATCCTGCTTTGTGGTCTCCAGGGGGAAGATCATCTCGAATGCCAAGATAGTCGACAATAGCTTCGTCATTTTGAAATGTATCAAATTGTGCTGGTCCTTCATGATTCCAGTCAATGAGTTGGGGGTGAACAAGGGGAAGGTCATTAGTGTTTTTAGAGTTTGCTGGACAAAGAGTGAAGATGTGGTTATATTCAGGTATGTCAAGGCAATCGTTGAGGTCATCGATGGCACTCTCCTCATCAGTTTCGATTGTGAGTGAATTCAAATTGTCATCACTAGTAGCGCCTTCTGGGAAAGGTGTCCTCATCCTATGCGATTTCAACCTAGGACCTTGAAACGAAGACTGTGCGGGATCCTTATGGGTTGGTTCTTGACCAACTCTGAACTTTTTGTAAAATTCCTCCTCCTCTGTAGGTTCATCTGGCTCTCTGAATGTCTCAGTGAGCTCATAGTCACTTGAGGATTTGTCTGAACCCCATTCCCACTTATTAGAATCTGTGGAATAATAATCCTCTTGTTGAACTTCGGCCACTTTGATTTGCCATGCCTCTTTTGTTCTTTTATTTTGAATCTTGGAATTCAGAAAACCAAGTCCCTTGGAGCGTTCCCTTCTTGTAGTTAGCTCAGGTTGTAAGGGCTCCATGACACCTTCTTTGCTTAACCCGAGAGGGCTTTTTCCATCATACCCAAATCTTTGCAGAATTTTGAAGCCTTTGCCATAGTTCTCACAGGGTATAATAATTTGATCTTGCGTGTCCTCTTCAATGTCTCTATAGAGCATTTTATATAAATTTTCTTCTTCTAGTTCGCCCCATCTTTGAAAGATGGTAGGATCCCATCTGAGTATCATGATGGAGATTTGCTTGTTAGGATGTGGCCTCCCATATTCTTTTGGAGAGCTCATGACTTGTCATAAAAACATTGTCTGATTCAAAGTGTATTCTCCCATGCCTTTGTCTTGAAACTTACCTCTAAGTTCACCTTGTTTAGATGTCGAGGGTTTTAATGACTCAGGGTCAATGTATGCCGAAGAGAGAGTAGCCTCACGGTTACTGGGAATGATAGTCTCAGTATGTGATCTCAAGTTATTGCAATATATGAATGGATTTGGATCACCATTGACTGTTACCTCGACTCCATTATGAGGAAACTTAATGCATTGATGATATGTTGATGGGACTGCCCTCATTTCATGAATCCAAGGACGTCCTAGCAATATGTTATATGTGAGATCTAGATCTAGGACTTGACAAACCACATCCTTTGTGACTGGCCCGATTCTTAGTGGTAAGGTAACTGTGCCCTTGGATGAACGCTCTTCATCATCATAAGCCTTGATGGTGATTTGGTTTGTAGAATTCACAGCTTTGTCAGAATATCCCAATTGTTTGATGGTGCTCAATGTACAAATATTTAGACCTGCTCCTCCATCTATCAGGACTCGCTTTATTCGATGTTTATGTATGAAGGCTTCAATGTGTAAAGGTGCATTATGTGGCTGACTTATGGAGGCATCATCGGCTTCTGTGAATGTGAGGGAGTGCGGAACGGATAGGTATCCCACCATGGCTTGAAACTGGTCCACGTTCAGATCAGTAGGGACAGTAGTGTCTCTCAAGATTTTGTCAAGGATGGCTTTATGTGCAGGGGATATACGTAAGAGCTCAAGAATGGAGATGAGCGCAGGTGTCTTCCCTAATTGTTCTACAAGGTCGTACTCAGGTTTGATTGATGAAGGATTGGTATTCTTAGTGGAGGCACCTGGCAACATGATTTTACCTCCACGAGTTGTAACATGACATTCAGAGGTAGATTCAGACAAAGAGCCAACACCCTTTAGGACAATCTTGGGTCTCTGAGAAGGATTCTCAGGATTTTTGTTCTTGATAGTAATAGTAGAGATATGATTGTCCATCGAGATGTGATTGATAGTAGAATCATAATTGTAAGGTGCTCTAGTGTAATTGGCTTGATCATCTGTGACTTTGCCTTTTCCTTTGTCATGTTTTGGGAATGGTTCCTTAAACACCTCATGTTCTTGGTTAGATGAATGTCCCTCAATCTCAATATCTCCTCTATCAATGAGATCTTGCACAATGTTCTTCAATCGATGGCAATTACTTGTCTTATGACCCTTGCTCTTATGAAACTCACAATACTCATCATCATTCCACCAATTTGGTTTGACCTTTGGTTCATATGGAGGAAAATCTGGAACTGTGATCACTTTGTTTGCCACAAGCTTTTTGAATACTGATTCAAGTGGTTCTCCCAATGGAGTGTACTTCCTTCGAGGTTTAGAAGTTGTTTGATTGTTCACTTGATTGTTGGTAGAACTTGATCCAGAAAAAAAAAACTTGGGTCTCACTGTGTTGGCATCAACAACACCATCATTAACTGTGTTCTTGTTCTTGTTCCAAAATTTTGGTTTATCCTTTCCTTTAAAGTCCTCTTTGTTTTCTTTGAATAGTTTGATAACTCCTTGTTCAATTAAGACTTTTTCTGTTGCTAGGCCCTTTTCAATAACATCTTTGAATGTAGACAAACAAGCTTTCCTGAGATCATATCCAATAGCCTTGTTAACATTTTGTGTGAATATTTCTACCATTTGTTTCTGTGGGATTTCGCAAGAGCATCTGCTGGCTAGATTTCTCCATCTTTGTAAGAATGATGCAAAAGATTCTCCCTCTTTTTGCTTGGTGTTGCACAAGGTAGTAACTGAGACATCTGTTTCAATGTTGTAAGAGAAATGCTGAATGAATGCCTCTGCCAAGTCGCCCCATGACTTAATACCAGGAGGTAATTGAGAAAACCATTCCATAGCTTGATCGCCTAAGCTCTGTGGGAACAACCTCATCAAGTATGTTTCTTCTGCCGCTACCTCAATGCAAGCTGTGAAGAATTGTCTTATATGTGCCTTGGGGTCTCCTCTCCCTCTATATTTGTCAAATTTTGGTGTCACAAAGTGTGCAGGAAACGGAGGCATTGGAATACTCTTATCAAAGGGATAAGGACATATATCTCTCATAGTGTATGTAGGTTTTGATGTACTCATGTCCTCCATTTTCTTTTGTAGATCCCTAATTTGTTGCTCCAAATTATTCTTGGGAGGAGATTGATTTCTTGTAGCATACCCCATGTTTGAAATGGCCATTTGAGGAGGAGCTTGTTGCATGTATGGATGATACTGATCATAGACATGTCCATATGGAGGTCTATATTGTTGCGACATGTATGGAGCACTTGGCATAACTTCTTGTTGAGGGACCCCATATCTATTTTGTGCATATATACCATATTCAATAGGCCTTTCATTTTCCATTGTGTTGCCCCCAATTTTGACATGAGGTCTCCTTGTGTCAAAATTTTGAGGATGTCCTTGAGTATCGACTTGTTTTGATTGATCCATACCTTGAGCATGTGTTTGAGCATAAGGCCTCCATGATGGTCTTTGAGTGTAAGTATCATATGTTTGAGCTTGTGTATGTGGGATTGCTGGCTTTTGAAGCAAAACTGATGGTGACTCAGGCATCACATTCAGTCCCCTATTTCCTCCACTATTTGGTCTCCTTTGATCCATGTTGGGTTGAATTTGTTGTGAGGGTCGACTTTCTATAAATTGAGATAAGTCAAAATCATGCGGTATTTTAGCTCCACTTTGTGCCATCATGTGTAAAAAGTATTGACGATCTCTCCTCATTATCTCTTCAACCAATCTATTGAAATGAGGATTCATTATGGATTCTTCTATGTCTGCTGATAGTATTGAAGAGTTATCCACATTGTCATTGTGTGTAGCATTGTTGTTTATAGTGTTTGTGCTTTCCACATTTGGATTATGTCTATAAACATTCATGTTTGGTAATGTAGTGTGCTCAGGATTGTAGAATAGATCATTGTCATACTCATAAGAACTCATGTTTACGGATTCTTGAGCTTCTTTAGCTATTCTCCTAGATTTTTGAAGGCGGGTTTCAACCATGAACTAGGTGTTTGACCAATATGTGAGAGACTAGATGAAAAATGACAAGAGTATGGAAGACCAAGAGTTGTATGGAGTGTAAATGAATCTTGAGGTGTACTTGCAATGTCCAAAGTGTAAGACCAAGTATGTAAGTAGTAGAGTAGGTGTGACTTCCAAAGAGAGGATCGTTTCTCTTGATGAGGTAAGCTGACCTTGACTCTAAGTAAGACCAAATGAGACCCAAAGGTAAGAAACCTTGATGAGGGACCACTTAGAAAAGTGTAGTATTATGTAGTGTGTTGAAAGAGTATAGTGAGGACAAGCAAGTGACCTTTTTGACTCAAGTTTAGACAAGTATGAATGTAAAATGAGATGTGAAGCAATGATGGACTGTATGAGACCTTAGAACAGGCTGAATGCTAGATGAAACTTGAAGAGACAACCTAGGAAGCTCAAGTATGCCGAAACTAATTTTCTTTTGTTTGCTGGACTGTTAAAGTATTCAATTCCTGACACAGACGCCTCTGTATACTTCACAGATGCGATTACCAGACACAGACGCCTCTCTGTTTGACACAGACGCTATTCTGCCCTTCACAGACGCGCTTATATGACGTAGACGCGGTTAAAACAGACACAGACGCGTTTCTGTAACCTTAGTGCAATTTTTCCAATGTGTGAAGTTGTTTTGTTGTGACCAAATCCGACTGTTTGATTGTTTTTCGTGACAAGAGGACACAATGTTGATGACTCAATGTTTGCAAACTGTTTAGACTCCAAAAGTGTGTTGTTTGATGTAAAAAGTTTTGCATACACTTGAAGACACAAAAGACACAATGTTTTGTTGTTTTGTCTTGAATGTTTGAGTGTTTAGCATAAGACAAGCACAAATCTTAGGGCTGGCCAAGACAATAGTTGTTGATCCCACATAGGGTTTTACCCCTGATGCTACGCTATTCAGAGTGGATACTTAGATGCTTGACCTCACTGGCTCCACCCTCGGCACTCACTTCTCGGGTCAGCCAAGCATCAGTCCCCATGAAAACTCCCCATGGCGAACTTTGTATCTCTACTAAGAACCGTATGTGTGTGGGCCGCTACCAGAGGTCTGACCTCCTGCCTCAACAACTAGAAGGATTTGGGCTTCTAAAACAAAAAGGTGCTAGTAAGGACATCCGCTCGTGTGGCCATACATGCGGCACTTTCAGCTCTGTAAATACAGAAGGCTCCCAGCCGGTAGGGGTTACGACCTACAAATGATCAAATAAATTTGATCAAACGGGTTTATGGGGAGACATAGTGTCGGTATGAACTAATCAGCACACGTTATTCATAGTTTTCACCATGAATACATTTGATTATAGTGGTTCGGAAGAGGTGGGTTTTCCTCGCTACCACTTGGGTCGTTCTCTTCTCACTAGTAGTCCTAATGACCACATGGGAAGACAGGCCCTCTAAAGATTAAACAAAAAGAGCCTATTGCTCAAGACACAAAAGACAATGATTCAATTTTAGTGCACCAATTGAAGTGTTTGCTAATCTATGAAAACAAGGCACACAAAAAAACTACAAAACCCTAGCTAAGGCCCTGCAACAAAATTGTTAGTAGTTTGGGTTGTTTCAAATGATAACCCCTTCTTGCAAGCACACAAGTTAGGTAAATTTTAGAAAACCCAAAAGACTTTGTGAAAAGGGGCCTTCAACAAAAACATTTTTGCCTCCAAAGCAAGCTGCACAAACTTGGTTAGCTAGATCTGCAAGGGTTAGCCGAAAATAATCCAGATCTAAAACCCTAAGTACAAAATCCGAAAACCTGAATCAAAGAAAATTGACAAATTTGCAAAATAGAAAGCACAAATGCTTCTATACCAGACACAGACGCGTCTGTATTACACAAACGCTGTTCTGTGATACACAGACGCGCTCAGGTAACGCAGACGCCTTTCCCGAACATAGACGCGATAAGATCAATCACAGATGTGGTTTTAATTCATAGACGCGGTTCCAGAAACCTGCAAAAATAAAATCTGGCAAAAACACAGACGTGATTCACGATATTGCAGACGCTTCTGAAACACAAAAACGCGATCCGAACACTCGCAGACGCGAAAAAACCTAAAATGTCGTCGAAAATTGTCCGATCTGCAACTTCAAAAATGCGAGATCATCAATAAAAATGTTAAATGCAAAGGGACAAGAGTCCCACCGGGCGTGCCAAAATGTTTATGGTGAAAATGGATAACAATAATAACAATATTGAAAGGCTAAATGAATCCAACCACTAAACCCTAGCCTAACAATGAACAAAGATCCACCATAACATATGAAGATTACCTAAGACAATGCAAATAACTCAAAATCACAAAGATTATACCATCACATGTCCAATAGGGTTTTGATCTCCATTCTTCCTATCTCCATTGATCTTGCTTGATATATTTGCTCTCAGATTTTTATATGCACAAGAGCTCAACAAAGAACGGAATGTGGTTGCAAGTAGGATCATAGTGTAGCCAAGTACTCCAAAATCAGTCATTAGTCATTAGGGTTTGACAATGAAGGAAGCATCTCCTTAAATAGAAGACACAATAAGAAATGGAGGGTTAAGATTGAGAGGTGTAAAAAGAGAGGTCGGCTAGGATTAGAGGGTAGGTAAAAGAAATACCAAAATAATGAAAGAGGTAGGTAGTGTATGAATTAAGAGATGAATGACATGTGTCATGTGTAGAAAAAGATAATGAATTAATTAAATAAATAAAGATTTATTTAATTAATAGAAGAAGTGGGATCAATTAAATAAATAAAATATTTATTTAATTTAGGAAAGGGATAATTTAAATAAATAAATGTATTTATTTAAATGAGAAATAAGGATAGAAGAGGATAAATGAATTAATTAAATAAATAAAGATTTATTTAATTAATAGAAGAATTAGGCTTAGATAATTAAATAAATAAAATATTTATTTAATTAGACATGACAATTTTGAGTGTCTACAGATTGATCTTAAGATTTTTATTCTCAACTAGTCAAATGCAAATAAACTAATTTTTAGTATTGATCCTAAACATTGTAGTTCAACCCTAAATTAAAAAATCAATAGTTTTTGATTGGTGCCATTGGATAAGGAAACATGAGGACTATAGTGACCCTTTGGCACTTTATAATACATCGGTGCCAAAAAGCACCCACCTCTTATAGATGAAATCTTGTCTCTCACTACTTCTAGAATATCGTACTGCATATATTATAAAAATATGAAACCAGAGTGCCTAATATGAGAATAAGGATTTCTCAACATTTCATTGCCATTTCTTACTTTCATAAAGAAATATATATGGGCTCAAAAGACAATTTTACCTAACTGTCGCTCATGGCCAATGAACAAAAAAAAATCTTCAAACCCCCAATGGAGGGACCCTAAAATAATGGATTGAATGAAGGGAGAGCCCCAATGTTTGAAACCCCAAACTGGGTCGAATGCCATATAGATGACCATGGGGGTATGAGCAAGTATTGGCCTACAGTTAAGACTAGTCACCGATATGGAAGCCCAAAAAACATTTCCCAATCAATTCCATTTATAACATATATGCACCCCTTTGAGACATGCACTTTCTAACCTTTTGGGGCTGAAAATAATAAAAATAAATAAATTTCTTAACTATGCCCAAGATTTTATTGACACTGGGATCACTCACATTTCTGATGGGTGGTGCCACATGACATGGAAGGGTCTCTCCTTGCCTATTCCTTCATTTTTTGAAAGAATGGTTGAGAAGTGAAAGATGAGGGCCACGACGGAGTGGTTGTCAAATAGACAACCAGGGGCAAGGTGAGATCCTGCGCAAGAAAAGTAGAAATGTAGAGATTTGATACACAAGCTATCATCGTAATAAAAACCAATCTTTTCCTTTACAAATTTATATTTTCCCACAAAACAACATCTTTTGATCAAGTTCGTTGGAAGCCAAATGTTGTAGGCCGGTCCACTGCAACCATCAAAATTTTTGTAAGGGGCTTGACTCAGTTTCTAAGAGTTTGTGGTAAAAAAAAGTAGGTTAGGGATGATTGATTTTATGTTTTCAGTTCTTGCCATTCCTCTTTTGAAAATTCATGTATCTTTTGTCTTAATTTTTAATTTAAGACAAATTAAAATAATTTTATTTTTTAATTTAAGATAATTAAATAATAATTCAAGTATTTAAGACAATATACTAATATTGTCTTAAAAAAAATGTCTTAAATTGCTCTCTTATGTAGTAGCCAGTCTAGCTACAAGAAGCGCAAGATCTAAAACTTTTGCCATAATACCTTCTGGATCGAATGAAGCAAGAAAGCATGAAACCATCTTGAGAAGCCGTGTGTGTTAGGACAACCCTTGTTAGCATTTAAACATTTCTTTGGAAGCTTATTATTTCCATTATTGTTCTCATTTTCATCATCTGGTATATTACTGCGATTATCAAATGTATTGTAAAATATTTCCATCAAACTCATAGGTACTCATGTTTAAAGACCTTATAACTTATTTGGCTTCCCTTCTAGACCTTTGTGAATGGGTTTCAACCATGGACTAAAGCCCTGACCAAAATAAAAGGTAGGATGAAAATGCAAAGACTATGGAAGACCAAGAGGTGTATGAAGTGTAGATGAATCTAGGGTAAACTTGTAATGTCCAAGAGTGTAAGACCATAGTATGTATAGTTTTAGAATAAGGTATGGCTTCCAAAGAGATTATGGATCTCTTGATGAGGTAAGTTGACCTTGACTCAAGAAGACAAAATGAGACCCTAAGATGATAGATCTTGATATGGGAATCATCTAGTGTTGTGTTGTAGTATTTTTGCAAAGTGTGATGAGGACAAGCAAAGCAACCTTTTGACTCAAATTTGGAAAATATGTATGAGGGAAATGCAAGTAAAGAAAAATGATTGACTATGTGTGATCAAGACAAGTTGTCTAAAAATGAAGCCCTATCGGAAGCAGCTTTAGAAGCTCTTTGAATCTGAAAACTTAAGCCCTTTTGTTCTTGACAATTTTTGTGTAATTTCTCAGCAGTGAACACAGACGCAGTTTTACTAAAATTAGACCTGATTTCTGATCCTAGACGTAGTTATAGTAAACATAGATGTTGTTTTAATAAATTCAGACTTGATTTTTGATCCCAAACGTCATTATAGTAAATAGTTATAGTAACCAAACAATAGACCTAGTACTAATGAAGAGATCAAACCTGAGATATTCAAGATCCATCATGGTGAAAACAAGAGGCATGCATCATAGAGAAGCAATTGTATACAGTATGTCAAGGACTATCATGAGTGAATACCCATGAAGAAATAGCAAGAGTGATGAAAGGATAAGGAGGTCATGTACAAAGGTAGAGTGAAATATATTTCAGTCCTTTTAGGCTCCCTCAGGACAATATGTTCCTTCATAGAATGTTTTGTTTATACTTGTTTAAGGTTAGTGTTCCACATGGAATGATATGTTTCGGTCATAAAGGATCTTTCAAAGATAATGAGCCCAAAGGGATGCCGAGATAGTGTTAGCATGCAAAGGCTCCTTTCTTGCAGCCAAAGGGTAGAGCATCAAATGATCTTGACAGAGGAAAAATCAGAATAAAAGACAACTTTATGAATTATAGAACATGAATGAAATAAGAGACAGTAAGTTGCGACAGTTATCAAGTTTTCATGGAGAAATGAATTAGATGTTCATTGTTAGCATCAATGGTAGAGATACATACGGTTTTCCCATGCTCTTATAGCTTAGAGGGTAAATGTGATAGACAAAATCTTACAACCATATTGAAGATCATAGTCAATAGTCCAAAGGACATTCAAGGATGGCAAATTCAAGGAACAGTTCTAATTCCATAAAGATTGCAATTGCATCCAAACTTATCATAAATTAAGGTCACCAAGAACTATTTACAATCCATTTCAAGAACCTTGAAAGAGTGAAAAGCAAGCCAATACACAATGTTAGCTATTTTTTAGAATTAAATATGATTTAGCTTATGTTCTATGTTTTCTTCTTCATCTATACAATATTAAACAAGCAATGATATGTTTAGGACTATCCAACTCCAATGTTGCAGATAATAAGGAATCTCATGAATACATGGCTAAATGATACAATCGAAACTAATTAGATAGTACAACCATATGAAAGTAAAAAAAGATTCCACATGAAGAACACATGGCAACAGCTGAGGGATACAACTCAATGATACATGGTTGACTACAAAAGGCCTTGCTCTCATTAATGAGAGGGATAACAATCTTCATATTAAAGAAAGCATTGTACATTTAATCTAAATATGAAGCACAACAAAGAGGAAAAGGCAGGGTTGTAAATGTCATGAATACTTGGATGAGGTAGAACGAATTAATCTAACCTCTCTTCATTGTAGACCCAAATTTTTTGGGTGAAACTTTACCATACAGGCACCACACACCCCAGAAGTAGGGTTCTTCAGCTATGGCACCTCTTCCCTCTTTAATTAGTATAGATCGCACAAAGTTAAGCAGTATTGTACTTCCAAATGAAGAAATTGTATTGATGTGTAATTATCTACTATTGCATGCAAGGGTAAAGAGTATCGTGAGACAAACTAGCCAAAGCTGGAAACACAAAATAGGTGAAATATAATTCATTGACATCATTTAAACAACTTGATTGATCTTAAGATTTTTATTCTCAAAGAGTCAAATGCAGATAAACTAATTTTTAGTATTGATCCTAAACATTGCAGTTCAACCCTAAATTAAAAAATCAATAGCTTCTGATTGGTGCCATTGGATAAGGAAACGTGAGGATTGTAGTAACCCTTTGGCACTTTATAATACATCAGTGCCAAAAAGGACCCACCTCTTATAGACGAAAACTTGTCTCTCACTACTTCTACAATATCGTATTGCATATATTGTAAAAATACGAAACCAGAGTGCCTAATATGAGAATAAGGATTTCTCAAGATTTCATTGCCATATATTGCTTTCATAAAGAAATATATATGGGCTCAAAAGCCAATTTTACCTGATTGTAGCTCATGGCCAATGAACAAAAAAAAATCTTCAAACCCCCAATGGAGGGATCCTAAAATAATGGAGTGAATGAAGGGGGCGCCCCAGTGTTTGAAATCCCAAACTGGGTCGAATGCCATATAATTGACCATGGGGGGTATGAGCAAGTATTGGCCTACAGTTAAGACTAGTCACCGATATGGAAGCTCGAGAAACATTTCCCAATCAATTCCATTTCTAACATATATGCACCCCTTTGAGACATGCACTTTCTAACCTTTTGGGGCTGAAAATAACAAAAATAAATAAATTTCTAAACTATGCCCAAGATTTTATTGACACCGGGATCCCTCACATTTCTGATGGGTGGTGCCACATGACATGGAAGGGTCGCTCCTTGCCTATTCCTTCATTTTTTGAAAGAATGGTTGAGAAGTGAAAGATGAAGGCCATGGCGGAGTGGTTGTCGAATAGGCAACCAGGGGCAAGGTGAGATCCTGCTCAGGAAAAGTAGAAATGTAGAGATTTGATACACAAGCTATCATCGTAATAAAAACCAGTCTTTTCCTTTACAAATTTATATTTTTCCACAAAACTACCTCTTCTGATCGAGTTCATTGGAAGCCAAATGTTGCAGGCCGCTCCATTGCAACCATCACAAATTTTGTAAGGGGCTTGACTCAGTTTCTAAGAGTTTGTGGTAAAAAAAAGTAGGTTAGGGATGATTGATTTTATGTTTTCACTTCCCGTCATTCCTCTTTTGAAAATTCATGTATCTTTTTTCTTAATTTTTAATTTGAAACAAATTAAAATAATTTTATTTTTTAATTTAAGATAATTAAATAATCATTCAAGTATTTAAGAATATTGTCTTAAAAAAATGTCTTAAATTGCTCTCTTATGTAGTAGCCAATCTAGCTACAAGAAGTGCAAGATCTAAAACTGTTGCCATTATACCATCTGGATCGAATGAAGCAAGAAAGCATGAGACAAGCTTGAGAAGCCGTGTGCGTTATGACAACCCTTGTTAGCATTTAAAAATTTCTTTGGAAGCTTATATATTTTACTATGTATTTTTTCTATTGATCACGATTTTTCATTATTTACAATTAGTATGTAATATATTATTTTATCAATCTGAATCATGTCATGTGATCCATTATCAAGATGTGAAGAACTGTCCACGTTTGAAATTAATCCCGACTTTCTACATTCTGATAATGAAACAAAATATTACCCCAAACATTGACAAAAATGCATTTCACAGTCAATTTTAATTGATATAGATGTCTCAAAGCTGATGTTTTCTAGTATCTTTCTAGATGGATACATTGAGTATTCAAGTAGGAGTTTAGTTTAATCAATATATATTTATTATGTTATTTTAAAACATTGAATAATAATAAACAAGAAGTAAATTCATCTTTTGAGTGTCATGATCATAATTTTTTAGAGAAATATAGAAATATACATTTATTTCTCAACCACAAATGTCCAAAACTAACCATAGTTAAGTTATTACAAGAAATCAAAAAATTGATCTGGATGTGTAGTCCTCTAGTTTCAACCCTAATTCTAGGTCTCTATTTCAACCCTAATTCTTCTAGTTGAAAATTACTAATAAAAATTTCACAACAACAGGAATACAAAAATGAGATCTATTAAATAAAGGTGACCATCTTTCTAAGTTGATCTTGTTTTGTATAGTGGAAAATTATACATTCATTCCCCAAATTTAGTCCTCATCACATATTTGCACGAAAGGAATACTTGTACAACACAAACAATATGCACAATAAAATCTTCCATTTTACAACAAAAATTTTAATTTTTTGATGTCAAACACACTCTTAACAATTGTGTTGAAGTTGTATAAGAAGAGATTACATTTACGCCAATTTTTGTTTGAGAAAATTAGTTGGGTGATTGTAATTTCGCCCTTGTAGAACAGAGGATTTTCTTACAATAGACTAGATTCCATCTATTGTAATTAAAAGATTAGTTTGAAAAAAACAATTCATCCAAGGTGTTTCCACATCTAAAATTGGCCTTAACACAACCTTATAGTTACAAACAATAAGTTTAATCAAACATTGTCTTTGCAAAATTACAATAATAATAGAGCCAAAGACAAAACCTTAGAAGGTTGGTATAGAATGAGAATATGTGAGAACACAATTCTATGGTTATCAAGAAAACTTACAAAAATTTCCTACACAAATTTCCACTTAACATTAATATATTCCTTGCGTGGCATGTTTTTCATTCTGGTTGGATCTTCCTTCTCGTTTCTTAACAAATCAAGACTGTGATTGAATTTGTATAAGAGCCTTCTTAGGAAATGATGGAGTTGAATTCAAACTTAATCCCTTTAAGAGTAGTAACACCATTGGAATCTATTTCCATTGCAACAATGATAATTGACATGAAATATGTCTAAAAAATAAATTACAAAATTTGAACATACATTTAATTTTTTTAATTCTATAATTATAAGAATGAACTAATTTTAAAAGTACAACACATGATTATATTTTGAAGATGCCACTATAAAATACATATACAAAGATGTGATGAAATTGGGTTATGATACATTGATAAAAGAAAATACACTAAAATTTGTAGAAAAGTTAGTAAGTAAATTTGAAAATCAATATGTAGTGTGTGTACGGTATGAAATTCAAGGAAAATTGATCAATCACTAAGTAAAGTTTTGAAAATATTATGCACAATAGGAAAGTACAAAATGTGATGAAAACTTTTCTCTTTGGTGTTTACAACAATGAAAATGTTGTTTCCCATTATAGCACACACCTACTCTTGAATGGATGCAAAAAATGACTTTCTTAGAAGTCATTTGAAATAAGAGTTCTATACAAATCAATCGTGATCTCTCTTTCAAAAAAAAAAAACAGATTAATTGTTTGCATCTTGATAAAGGCATATAAAGAAGTGAAAAAAAGAATTGTACATTGTTTACAATCATTAATCAAAGACATGATTGTAAAAAGGAACACCGTGGCTCATCTTTTAGAGAGGTGTATATTTTTTAGAATGAGCATATTTGAAATATTTAATGCTATCATATTTCAACAGTCCATGCTGTAATTCTTATAATGCTTCTCGATTCAATTGTGTGCAATATTTTTTATCATCAATGCTTCGAATCACACTCCACATTTCATCTCCTTAGAACTCTCAACTCTCATCCTAATGATGAATCACAAAGTGTGATTAAAAACGTTGATGGTAAAAATATTTCACATAATCAAATGTAGAAGCATTATATGAATATTTAAAATGTATTTATGAATAATTTTGGGTGGTTTTAGAGTCATCAATAATTATAGAGTGGTGGAAAAGGTGGACATTTTTTTAGCATTTATGATTGTATTGTAATTGTCCGTCAATGAATTAGATTTATTTGATCTTGCATTTAGTGAAAGATATTATATAGTTTACCAACAATTAAAAGATACAGTGTTTCTTTAACTGCACACAGTCCCATGAACAAATGATCGATGAAAACTACATATTGGTGTTAAAAATATAGTATATCAGTGCTAAAATGATGGTATATTAGTGCGAGACATGTTTACAACTCAAACTCCATCCATAATATAGCCTATCGGCTAATTATATTGACATATGTTTTATAATGGAAGTTATGGAGGATTGAGGAGTCAAACATATTATTTTATTCTATAGACAATTAGTAATGATATTTTAAATGATTAATAATACTAATTATAAACATTATATTTAGATATATATATTTTTATTATATTTAATTTTAATTATTAATTAACTATATAATATATTCAAATATTTAATATACATTAATTATTAATTAGATATATAAATAGGTATAAAAAATGGATCCATATCCTCCCTTAGTAAAGCTTAAAATCACAATCAAGGGTAAACCAAGTACGATGATTGCCTTGGATAGAATTATTTTCTTGAACCAATACAAGATCATAATGATCATGATGGTGGTATTTTAGTTGATCAGGCAGAATAAGATCTCATTTAACTTGATATTTGATGCTAGTAATATTGTACAATAGGATTAGTTCCTGAATCCTTAGATGACACTATTTTAAGAAAAAAAAGTAACTAACTTTCTATCCTCCCACCCATATTCTACTTACCATCCAAATTTAAAAAATAGAAGGCAAACACTATTCTATGACAAGACACTCAACACCTATCTATGTCTAGATCCAAAATCATTTAGAAAGAAACTAAGCCTTATCCTCACACAAAAGTCAATTACTAAGCCTTCAAAAGATTGTCAGGATTCTAATAAACAATCTACCACCTTTTGCACAAATGATCCTTGGTTTGAGAGATTTATTATTGAATATCAAAATACTAGTCAACATTACATTAATGAAGCCAATGTGAAAGCAAAATCACCATTAAAGAAAGATCTAATCCTATGAATTCACTAGAGAAATTTTGCTATCCAAATCAAATCAAAAAATAATTTATTAATGATGATGATGATAGTATTGTAGATCAAGTTGAATATAATAATTAAAATATATTTTATTATGAGATTATTATAGATAAACTTTCTGTGAGCTTTCGTTCCTCAACCTATGACTCTATTGGCAAGGGAAACCCCATCTTAACTTGACATCCTTCTGTCTAGTCAATGTTTCCAAGACCAAGTTCATGAGAGCACTCCATATATTCCACATGTTATGTATATCCTTCATCTTCCTCCTTACAATATAACATCGAATCCATCTATCCAAAATATTAATACACATTACAAACACACCAAAATCCAAATAATTCTTTTTATATTTCTATTGAGGACTATTAAAATGAAGAATATACATCACACAAATTCAATGATGTTACTTTTCCCAAGAATATCCACAAATCGCATGGCGCCATTCCTATCCAACAAATAGCACCATACAATAAAAATTCTAGCAACATGCCCATCCAAGATCAAGTACCATCATGTAAGGATCCTGTCAATCTGAGTATATTAAGCATGAACTAGAGTTTCCTAAAATCATGGCTTCCTATCAAATACCATCTTGTCATATTGTGTTTATCTAACCTATCAAAGAGTCTCCTAGTCCCATCCTTGTCCAAAATCAAACACTATCATACAAATCAACACCCACAAATTCTATTCAAGAATCTTGGCCTATGTTCAAGTCGAAATCCATTTATGAATTGTTCAAATCCTATCAATACTATCCAAGAAATTTTTATGTTCATCTTAAATCAAGAGATGTGTAAACAAAAAAATCCAAAGCAAGTTCAAATATGACCTCGACCAATTCATGGTCAAATTATCCAAACTAAAGATGAAATCACTCAAGAGAAACACATCCAAGCTACTGTCATTTATTATCATGATCCTACCTGTTAGGAAGGGAGATAAGAAGACCCCCAAGATGTATTGTTATATGATATTGTCAAGAAGTATAATATTTTAAATTATTTGCGTAATTCCTCAAGACGCGTGCAAGGAAGGCAAGGGCGACGAAAACCCTAGCTACAACAACATCGAGGTAGGGTGGTTCTCTTCGACCTGTGATGGAGAGGAAGGTGTAGATGTTAGTGATGGGAAGGATGTAGATGGCCCTTTGTCTTTGGCACCTGGTTCTCAACTTGCTTGGGGAAGGACTGCCCTTTGCAACACTATTAGTGGTTGCTCTGATGATGGCATGGTTGCTGGAGCTATGGGTTTAGTGATCCAATTGAGGGTGTGGAGGAGGAGCTCCTCCTTGATACTCTTTTGTAAGACACTAAGGATGATGAAGACATTTCCCTCTTTTCTCTTTGGCAAGAGGAAAAATAGAGGGTTCAGCTGAATCATTCTGTTTTAGGTTCTAAACCTGTTGCAACTTGTTTTTATCGGGGTGGCCTTGGGCTCATCCTTTGGAGGGGATTTCTTCTTCCTCAACTCAAAGACCTTGCGGTAGTGGGTGATGAGGTCTCCCCTCTTGCTCTTGGAAGGAATCCCAATGCTTCTAGGATTTGTGTTTCTTCCTTGTAGAATGATAATGTTTTGTTGGGTGTGAGTCATCTTAGCCTCCTGAGGCCTCCTCCAACATTGTGCCTTCTTTCAATACTGGTGTGATGGATTGCCCTAGTGTTTCATCTCTTAGTGTTGGTAGCGTGTCTGTTGCCCCCTTCTATGATGTGCTTCGAGACTGTCACTCCTACACATGATATAGTTGAAGGGTTTGATCTTGTTACCCCTCAGGCGGGTGTGGATATTGAGGTTGAAGAGATGTTTTCTTCCCTTGAGTCTTTTGTTCCTGCACAGACTGTGCAGGATGGGATGGAAATTGATATCTCAGACTTGCTTGCTTACAAGACATAGGCTTCATCCAGTAACTCTCTTCTTGGGAAATTCTGCAGGAATCATCCCAACATAGATGTCATGGGAAGATGGATGGGTCAGAGGTGGAACCTAGGAGGTGAGGTTGAGGTTGCTGCTATGCTTAACAAGTTCTTCTTATTCTCCTTCTCAAATCCAGATGATTGCTCCAAGACCCTTTTAGACGGTTCTTGGTTTATGGGGCACAATGGACTTGTCCTTAATCATTGGGCCCCTAGATTTAATCCTTTGAAGGAAGATACTAGTAAGTTCCTTGTGTGGGTCTAATTGCCAGAGCTTCCTTTGGAATTCTGGGATGAGGAAGTTTTTCGACTCATTCCAAACAATTTTGCACAGTATCTTAATGCTGATTTTGTCAGAAAATTTAAGAAGCATTTGATCTGTGCTCATTTTTGTGTGCTTATGGAGAAAAACATGGAGCTCCCTTCGTAGGTTTCTCTTTGCTCCAAGTTTGGAGTGTGGGTGCAGCTTGTTATTTTTGAAGACTAGATTCTAGTTTTAACTATTGCAACGTAAATTGGGTCACTCTAGCCAGTTGCCCCAAGAATGAGAAATGGCAACTTGTTGGTGGATATGACAAGGCTTCTCTAAGGGTTGAAAATAGAGGGAAATCCTTTATTGATGGTGAGAAGATGAAGCTCCCTTCTCAGGTTTCTCTTCTCTCCAAGTTTGGAGTGTGGGAGCTCCATGTGCTTATGGAGAAAAACATGGAGCTCCCTTCTCAGGTTTCTCTTCTCTCTAAGTTTGGAGTGTGGGTGCAGTATTATTTTTTAAGACTAGATTCTATTTTTTGCCATTGCTATTGTAAATTGGGTCACTCTAGTGCTAGTTTCCCCAAGAATGAGAAATGGCAACTTGTTGGTGGCTATGACAAGGCTTCTCAAAGAGCTGAAAATAGAGGGAAAGCCTTTATTGATGGTGAGAAGATGAACACCTCTTCTTTGGTTTCAAGTTTAAATGCCTGTTCTCCTCCTTGGGTGAAGAGAAAAAACTTAGAGCTTGTTAACTCTTTCTCCATGAAACAAAAATCTTTGGAACAATTTGGCTTTAAACCACCTTAACTTGGGGTTGGGTGTTTGTAAGTTCTAATGTCTTTTGTTGTTTGTTTGTTGTTTGTCTTGGTTGTCTCTTGTTGTTTTGTAGTGCTATTTGATCTATCCTATTGTAGAAGGGTAAGGGCCCCTTTCGAAACCCCTTATTTTTTAATCAAAAACATTAACAAACAAAAAATGGGTTAGTAAATTTCTTATATTAGAAAAGTAAAAATAAGCAATGTTAGAATAGACACAAGCATGAAGTGGTGTGTTAAAAGAATGATAATACTAATAAAATCATCCATCCATATGTGGAAGAAATATATAGGTGACACATATAACAAGAAATGGAACATCAATCTAAAAAAATGAATGAGTGACAAGCACCTTAGAACAACACATTAAAAAAACATAAATGAGAACTATATAAAATTAGAGAGTTATCTCAATACAACCTACCTCAAGGACACACTACTTTAAGTGATCCAAGAACATAATAATAGAAAAATAATATTATTCATGTGCAAATCACAAGAAGTAACACCAAGATCCATCTCCCAATCTATGAAATAACATCAGTCCGTAATTTTGGCCAATAGAAATACTTCTAGAGTATAGTAGTAGTCTTACCTATACAAAAGTGACCAGCAACCTTACTATAGTGAGCTTCCCATATCAACTTTTTGCATTCTGCATTGGGCACATAGATTTGGCCAAGGTGACAAAGCATTCCATCCTGCAAATAGAAATCATTCACTTGTTGTCCCTTCACTAATTGATTATAAACATCTGCAAATTCAACATCGTTCTCATACAAGCAAGCCCAGGCTTCAGTTTGATGACCACATGAGTTCAAAACCATACTTATTGCTACAATTGGAGGCCTGCTCAAATAGTTTGCTACTTTGTTAGTACTTCTCTTCTTGTGGCGAATATTGAGGTGAAATTGTTGAAGATATGCTGACCATCGTTGATGTCGATCATTCTACAACTTCCCTTGTGTTTGCAAAAATTGAAGGGGTTTGTGATCTGTGTGGATGACAGTCTCCTTACCCAGAATGTAATGTTTCCACTGCTTATAGGCTTGAACAATAGCATGTAGTTCCTTGTCGTAAGTAGCATATCGACACACTGTATCAAAAAAGGTCTAACTGTGATATGCAACTGGATGACCATGCTGCATGAGGACTGCCCCTCGAGCATATTTTGATGCATCTGTTTGTATTTCAAATGACTGTTGTAGGTCAGCAAGAGATAAAACTGGTGTAGAACATAACCTTTGTTTTAGCCCCTCGAATGCTTCTTGTTGAGCACTTGTCCATTTAAAATTTTCTTATGTCCACCCCCTCAATGACTGATTTAGAGGCCAAGACAGATGGGAAAATCCCAACACAAATCTGTGATAAAAGTTTGCCAACCTGAGGAAACTTTGTAACTATGAGATTTCTAGGAGACGGCCAATCCTTAATCACCTGTATCTTCTTTGGATCAACATGGACACCCTCACTGTCAATAACATATCCTAAGTATCTGATACTCTACATACCAAAGGAGCACTTTTCTTTGTTTGCATAAAGCCCATGTTCTTGTAAGGTTGAGAGAAATTTTTCCACATGTTGCAAATGTTCCTCCCAATTTTTGCTGAAGATGAGTATGTCATCTAGATATACCACCACGAAGGAATCAATGAATGGTCTAAGTATATCATTCATCATTCTCATGAATTTCACTGGGGCATTAGTTAGACGAAAAGGCATCACTAGCCATTCAAACAATCCCTCTTTAGATTTGAATGATGTCTTCCACACATCTGCTGATTCAATTGGTACTTGATGGTACCCTGATTTCAAATCAATTTTAGTAAAGAATCAGGCCCCTCTAAGCTAATCCAAGAGGCCATCTATCCGAGGAAGTAGATACCTATTTTTGACTGAAATTTTATTCAAGGCCCTATAGTCAATACAAAGTCTCTAGGTTCCATCCTTTTTCTTTGCTAGAACAATGGGGCTGCCACAGGGTGATGCACATGGATGAATATGTCCCTTCTCAATCAATTCTTGTATTTGCCTCTTAATCTCATTATTCTCTAATACTGACCTACGGTGGACTGGTTCATTAGGTAATGGAGTTCCTGGTATCAAATCAATAGTTTGTCTCACTTGGCAGTGTGTAGGTACCCCTGTTGGTAGCTTAAATAGATTGTCATATTTCATCAAAATTTGATCCATTGATTTTTTCTGCAGTGTTGTGGTATTTGTGATGGTGTGGGAATTATAAACAGATTTCCTTTCTTCTTCAGAACGAATCATCAAAAAAATGTATGTTCCCATTTTGACAACTAACCTCTTACATTGCTTGGCACTAATCAAAGAGGTAGTGTATGCAGGGCTTACCTCTAGTATTCGGTATTTCTGCTCATGTAATCTGATGGTCACGTTGCGAGGCCTAGACTCATAAACACCATGTCGCTGGTACATATATGGTTGTTCCAAAAGAACATCACAAACATCTAAGGGAGCCACATCACAAATTACCTCATCTTTGAAAGGGTTTATGGAGTATGAAAGGCGACACTGTTGGTGCACTTGGATATCTCTTCCTTGACTAACCCATCCCATTGAATAGGGTTGTGGTTGGGTTGTTGTTTTCAGATTCAGTCTCTTCACAGTCTCTGTTGATATTAGGTTCTTTTGACTTCCGCTATCAACAATAAAGTGCAGGGCTTTTCCTCTGACCCACATTTGTTAATGGAACAATCTCTCCTCATCCTCCCGGGGCAATATCCTTGTAGAAGCTACTATGGCACATGGATCAGCCTCAATGACCTGTTCATGATTTCCTTCTGTGCATGTTTCTACCACCTTAGATTCTGCCTTGTCTTCATGTGTCTCCATCATTAAGCTTTTGATGGTTCTGCAATCTTTTGTATTATGCGAGGGACTCTTATGGAATTCACACCACATACCGTTTTCTTGTGTCTTCTTCATACTCCATGTCTTATTTGTGGGTGAATTGGGAGAGGGTTCCTTAGAGATTTGTTTCCATGTAGTTTTGCCACCTTCACTCTCCCATCTGTTGTTTGTGAAATTATCTCTCCTTCCTTTCTGTTTGAATTTCTCCTCAATTTTGGTAGCAAATTTATATGCACTAGGTAAAGTCTCTATGTTCAAAAATTCCATTTTGGTTTGGATGTAGCTGTGGAGTCCACTCTGATATTTCAAAACTCGATGCTTCTTAGAATCTTTGATGCCAAGCTTTGTTGTTAAGGCATGAAACATATTAGTATATTCTTGAACAGTTTGGTCCTTCTTTTGTTGAAGTAATTGCCACTGCATATACTTTTCTTCATATGTATCAATAGGAAAATATTCTTCCTTTATGTGCTCCATGAATTCTCCCCATGTGGGTTTTTGATCAAAAATAAAAGTGCTGCCCTGGATGCTAACTTTGCTTCCCATGAATCTTTCACATGGTTTTCAGCTTTGAGGAGAGCGAAAGTTATCTTCTCTTCATCTGAGAACTGATTGACAGAGAAATATCTTTCCAGTTTTAAAAACCCAATCATCAACAACATTTGCATCGATCTTTCCTTGGAATGTGGGTATATCGAAATTCACTTGCACCTTGAATGGTGTATGCCCTGTGAATGGTGGGTTTGCTTGTGACCCACAACTTTCTAGCATTTGCCTGAACTGCTCCATCATTTCTTCACGTTGTTTTGCTAGTGCATCTTCACCTAATGTTTTAATGTCATCGTCTGTTTGCAACTTAGCCATTTGCGATCGTGTGTGTCTCAAAGGAAGGTAGTCTGAAGGATTCCTTGTTTCCAAGCCCAATCTTTGATATGTTGATCGTGTGTGATATGACATACAAGAGCGAACTTGCTCTGATACCACTGATCCGAATTATGGATTCAGATGACAACACCTGAGTGAGAACCTGCGGTATTGTAAATTCTGTTACAAGAACTAGAAATCATAGAATTGAAGCAAGCCAAAAAGTAATCTATTTCATTAAAAAACCCAACATATAGAAGTTCATGAGATTCCAAGAGTCACAAAAAGCCTCTTGAGAATCGAAGTCCAACAGTCACATTTATTCATTACATAATAAAATCTAAAAACTACGAAATTTTCAAAAAAACTATATGAAATTTTATCCTAACTTCGACTAGACATAACTTTCTGCTCAAGACTCGAAATTAGGCGTCGTTGATCAGGGGCTTAAAATGCCCTTAAGACCTTCAAATATGCAAATTACTAACATATAGACAAACTAAAGTAAAAAAATAATATAATTCAAATTTTCTTCTGACCAACTAGAGAATAGACGCGGCTTCAAAAGGCATGTATCGCACGACGGCCCTGGCTATCAGCATTCAAGCATTTATTTAAAATTGGCCATCTCTACAAGACTTGACTTAAGCTACTTCAAAAGTTGTATCGTCTTTGACAGGAACAACTTCATCGACTTCAAAAGTCGCGTTATCTTTGTAAATTTTAAGGGCCATCAAGCATGGCTATAATATTAATTGATGGAAAGAGAAATGTTGAAGCCGTCCACCTGCGAGACATCGTAGTAGTCCTGGTTGCTCTGGGTGTACTCGGCCAGCGTGGCGGGAACGGCTCCCGAGACTGTGCAGCTCAGTTGGCCGCCGCAGTCACTGGTTTGACAGGTTCCTCGCCCGCTCGCATCGAAAGAGCAGTCGGTTCGGCCCCAGAATCTTGCCGACTATGTACCCGCCGCCAAATTAACCGCCCGTGTCTGACCCCGGTTGAGTTTGAAGGAATGAATAATAACAAAATAACAGAAACAAATAGCTCAACGTATGCTACAGCATACAAAACCAAATCTTTTATTCATTCATTCTAAAATGCAATACAACTCCTCTTTTATTTATGGAGGATTCATCGATCCTTCTGAAATATCTAATTATTACTTAGCCAATGCATGAGCGGTGGAAGGGAAGATTAATCCACCGATTGACATACAAAAGTAACTGTTTGAACTGTCGAAACTGTGGATGCGTGGAGGTTAGAGATCTCAGCTGCATGCATGGAGCAGACGTAAGATCAATTTATTAATTATATCAAATCTTCAGTTTGGCTGCTTGCATGGAGGATCTAAACGTTTGCATGGAGGATTTGCTTGCATGTAGACGGTGGCAGGAGAAATTGTTCCTTCCAACAGAGTTACTGCCCTCCTCCGGGTAATCCGGCCGCCCAGACTGTGTACCTGCACTGTTTCGTATATCAAATTTAACTGCTCCTGCCTCTGCGACACACATACTATAATTGTTTGTCTTGGAGATCTTATTAATCCATCTACAACACGCAGTATGTTAGCAACAAAACTTACCTTGCTTGTATAAAGAGATGGGCAGTCCCGCCACAATGAGAAGCGGAAGGTCTACTACTCTTTCCATTATACAGTCTGGATTGAATGAAGATGGATAGATTGGGTATATGAGGAGAGATTTATCATTTATAAAAAGAACACCGCTCCACCAGTTCCAAAAGAAGCATGAACCCGGCTTGAGAAAGCGTGCATCTTACGACAACCCCTGGTCGGCATTTCGATTTTATGAGGATGTTTAGGATCATATTCCATAATAATACACTCTAAATTTTACTCTAGATTCTGAATTTTCTGGTTTCCTACATTCTGATAACACAATATTGAAAATTTTATATAACATTTAACAGAACATTTATAGCTGTAGATATTATAGACCTGTCAAAGTTGATAATTTCTAGTAGCTTTCCGTTAGATGGGTACATGAATTTTCAAGTAGTTTTGTTATATGGAGAAGAGAGCTCCACGTGTTACAGAGCAAGCCAGGAAGCGAAGACCCGACTTCATAGCCGCATATCCTATGAGAGCTCTGTTGTCATCAACAATAAGAGTTCTGTTGTTGATGGTTATCAACATTTAATAATTCTATTGTTAATGGTCGTCAAGATTAAGAGTTCTGTTGATAATCTCCGGCTTCACCGTCTCTGCATTGATATACATTTCTTGCACGTCGCCACATCAAAATATTTTTATCTGTGATTTTGAATCATTTCAATATCAGCGACAATGCACGTTTGATTTAGTAAATTATACTAAAGATGTTCTGTAATGAAAGTTAAGGAGAAATGAAGACTCTAACATGTTATTAACTAGCATTTGCATCGAAAAGAAATGCAAGGGTTACACTGAGAGAAAAATATTTGTAAGCTAATATGTTAGAGTACAATTTTTGTAAGCTAGTATGTTAGAGAGTACAATTTTTGTAAGGTAATATTTACAATTTTTTTTTGTTTTTTCATGACCATAAAACCCAAAACATCAATAGAGTTTACAAATTTAGTTTTTAGTAATTGAAAATATAGAAAACTGATGTTCCTAAAGCTGAATTAAAAATGAATTTACCTATCTTTGTTGATAGTAACTATGGATAAGTGGTTTATGATCACCAAGCTACTCCTTATATCTGGAAATAAGAAAAGTAATATAACATGGAAATCCAATCTTGTGCAAAAATAATGACATGAATAGCAAATACCTGGACATACTTGGGGGGAGAAGTAGCAGTTGCTTTGAGATTTTTTTGAATCAGAACCAATCTCCTTACAGCTGCTGCTTCAATCTATTAACAACATAGAAAAAGTAGATCTAAAAATATTGGGGCTTACAGTTAACAGATTCTTGAGCTTGACATGGGATTTTTGCAGTTGTTAAATTGAAATATTATGGCATGAATGGATAGTGTTCATTAATACTCTAAAAAACATTATAATTCTACATCGAAAGTTTATATAGTGTTCTCATTCATTAATAATTTTTACTTTGATAATTATATTAAAATGAATAATCTTTGATTATGTGATTTTTTTAACTATTCTTTTGTATAGATTGGTGCATTAAATTTTATGTCTTGATAACATTTAAATGAAGATTTTTTTTGTTATCATAGATATCTATGATACTACAAGTTGATAGTAATCAATGGAATTGCACTGCCACTTCATCCCAACACATATCTATTAAAAAAACCCACAAAATAAAATGCATGATGGAATCTCTTGTAAGAAGTAGGGGAAATGCTAGTTGCTCATTCTAAATCCTTGCTTATAGATGAAATTTCAATAGGGTTGGACAATTCTACAACGTACCAAATTATTAAGTGTTTGCACCAAATTGTTTATGTTCTTGATGGGAAAATATTGATTTCTCTTTTGCAGCCTGGTCATGAAACATATGAGCTATTTGATGACAAATCTTGTCTAGAGGTGAGATTGTGTATCAAGGACATCGAGAATATGTGCTTGATTTTTTCAGTTCTATGGGTTTCATACCGTGACAGAAAAGGAGTAGCTGATTTCTTATAGGAAATGATGTCAAGAAAGTACCAAGAGAAATATTGGACTTATGGAAATCAATTGTGTCACTACATACTTGTTAAGGAATTCATAGAGGCCTTCCACTCATTTCATATTGGTAAGAGTCATCACATTGATATGATTAAACATAGAACCATCTTGTTGCACTTACATCTACCAAGTATGGTATTAGTAGAATGAAAATGCTCAAAGCTTGATACTCTAGAGAAGTGTTGCTTATGGAAAGGAACTCTTTTGTTTACATATTCAAAATAGGACAAGGTCTTACAGATCGTGACAATTACCATGAGTATTACAACTTTCTTTTTCATTTTAAAGTGAATTATTAGCGATATTGTCAGATGACCTTTCAAAAAATTATTTGGACAATGATGAACTTTTTCGAGATGAAATTGACATTTTTTTTATAAATATGCCGATTTTAGTAAACCACCAATGGTTTCATACATTCTAATTTTTTTGGAGCTTATGCTTCAAAGATATATAAGAAAGGGAAGCCCACATCTCATTAAACTAAAAGCAAGAGTCTAAAGAATGATCAACAGAAAAAGCTAAGTAGCTAGTAATTGAAGGTAGGCTGACTAAAATCCTAAGAAGTTTAAACTCCTACATCCCATGAGCAGTCAACTGAGATGAGAAGTTTTAGACTATTGGAAATCTGCAAAGTTTATGGCCTATGGATAAATTCATCAGAGGAGACTGAAAGAGTAGAATATGAATATATGATTAAAAGTTCATATTTGCAAATGTTGTAGAGTAATGATATTTTTTTAGAACACACCATATATAAAAATATATGGTAAGTTTGAGGATTATGATCATCGGAAAAGAAAGTATGGATTCTACTTATGCACTAGATATTTTTTATTTCTTGAGTTTTATGGCTATATATTTGATCCTTCCAAAAGCTTCTGAAATACTTCAGATGTTACTAATGAGATTGGTTGAAAAGTTTGAGAAATGTTTAATCAAAGTTCTACCAGAATTTTGCAACACTGCTCTAATTTTTATAGAATAGATAACATTGTTCTAATTTTTACAAATCAAATAGAATGGAGAAGAAAATAAAGACTATATGAATAGGTTTGATCAATTGCATCAACAATTTCCCATGATGTTAACAGGGAAGGACATGCAAGGTAATGGTGATTGCAGGGTGCTATTGAATAGATTGGATATCAAGTTTATTTGTAATGGACTTGAGCATGGAATTACTATTGAAGTATTGCAAAAGGCAAGTCAAACACTCCCCTTTATCACTTACAAAAAAATGAATGAAATGTCGTGTTGTCAAGTCTATGAAGTCTAAGAGACAAGTTTCTAGAATATGTAAAGAAGGAATTGACAAGTGAGCTCTTATCTCATTAAAGTCACTAAAGACTCGACACATATTAAAATAAAAGAAATCAGAAAATGGTTAATATTGATGCTTAATAGAAAATCTTACAAAACTAAAACCAATAGGTTGCATCCAACTCAAACTTGTTCTTGATGGTGATTTGACTTACGACTCTGTAGTCAATGCACAAGAAATAGGATCCATCTTTCTCGATAAAATTGTTGGTTTAGCTAAGGGAATTGTTCTAAGTATAGTTATTCCAAATTCCAGAAACTATTTCACAAGCTTTTTTTCCTGTCTAATCCCCATTTATAATGTTGTAAGAAATATAGACATATTCCTAAGTGAAATTTCCAAGGAGAATATTTATCTAATTTCAACTTTCGTATACAAATTCAATGAGGATTGATACATTCTAAGAACAATTTATTGTAATAGGTTTCTTCCTAAAGAAAGAACATGCAACAATAATTGGACTAATGATGAATACCAACAAGGAGCAAGGAGAAAAAGTGTAGAAGAACATTCACATGATAGCAGATGAAATAATTGTTGAATGCAGAACTTTCTATACAGCTGGACAGGAAACTATAACAATCTTTGTTCGTAATACATAGGGACTGGCAAGAACATGCATGTAAGGAGGTCTTAGAAGTGTGTGGAAAAAAATATTTTCTTAATGCAAGCATCGGGAATGACCTAATGATTGTAAGAATAAATACCATTAACCCTACTCAAATTTTATTTGTTTCCCTAATTGGTCTATAACATGTTTAATTTCCATAATATTCTATTTACCCTATTTGAAATGTTGGGCTAGATGGTAGAGGAGGATTTAAAGTCATTCCATGGTTCCCACAAATTGATTGCATTCCTTAGAAATCTATTAAGGTAAACTTTGATTTGTAGATTAATATATACCGTAGTGTACCCTTACTATTGCAAATGGGGATAAATCCTGGAGACTTTAACCACTTGTGATAGCACTGGTTCGACAAATGGATAAGCTAGTAAAGCTTGGCAGGTTCTCAATTCCTGCATGTATTGAACTTCATATTCCAATCCTTGCAATGTACCTTGACCCATCTTTATGGGGAGACAACTTGGACAAATTCAACCCAAAGCTATTCATTTAAGGAATTTCAAAAGCTACTAAGCATCCAAATGCATTCATGCCATTTCATTAGGCCCCAAGATTTACATTGATTAAAACTTTGCACTATTAGAGGCCAAAGTGGTATTGGCCATGATTCTGCAATGGTTTTCCTTTGTGATTTCACCTAATTACTGTTGCCCCTTAGTTGTCCTTGATGAAAAAAAGAGGGCAATTATACTAGGTTTGGTTATACCGTTTGGCATCCAGATTGGAAACTTTTGTTATAGATGTTTATCATTTACAAATATTCATAATGTAGTGGCACTGATTATATGTTTTCCTATGTTATTCAAATTCATATTTGGTTTGAATAATGACAGACTGCAAGGATACAAAAGTCACTTTTATAGTGATATTATCTTAAAAAAGGTAACAAATATTTTTTATTTTAAAAGGTCACACTTTTGTGACTATACATTCATTCTAAATCAGGCCTTAGTGCAAACATAAAGATACCTTACATGGACTATATGATATGGCATAATGAATGCTATGGATGCCAAATGACTTTGGAATGTTGGGGTATATTTTGTCAGGGTTTAAGTGAAAAATATTAACCAGGTACAAACCACTGCGGGCTCCACAACACATTAGTCTCTCTTGGAAATGCATTTGATCTAATATATGGCAATAAACTTTGTTCATCAAGTTTTTGATTGGTCATTGCAAGCTCTGAGCCACGTAAGTGCTTGAGATATTATTCTTATCATATCTAGCCGGAATTGAAAAGTTTATGCAGTTTGCAAAAGTATTCAAAAAATTGTTTAGGGCAGCTTAATGATCAAACAAGTTTCTATCATTTGAAGTTATTTTGAAAACCCTAGTTCAGGGCTGCCGCTATGGAGATCCTATTGGTCATTATAGGAAGTTTCTGTTTTGGTTTCTTGACATGAGTTTTTATTATATCATACTATTGGTTTTTGAAGATTTCAACGGTGATTTTTGTGGCTAAGTTCATTTGGATTTTGCAAAGATTTTTAAGCTGATTATACTTAGTTTTTTTTTTTATATCTATAGATAATATCGTTTCCCAAATGAAAGGGAAGAATATGGTATCTCGTATTTTGTTTTTTTTTGTTTTGAAAGCTGGCATTAAAAAAAAAAAAGGAAAAGATCATTTATTAAAAATGCAACCGCAACAAATAATTTTTTATCTTATTTTGCAATTCTTTTTAGAAATAGAAAATTTAAAGGGTTTTATTTCTTTTCTTTTCAAAACAGAAAATGAAAAGGTTTTATTTTGAAAGATTAGGGTTTAATTTCAAAAAGAAAGAAGAGTTTTTCATTATCAAAACTTATTTTTTTCAGAAAAGAATAAGAGAGAAGGAAACTATTTTATTTTCTAGAAAATAGAAACCGAAAGACATAAAGGGTTTTGTTAATTTTGGAAAAAGATATTATAGTTTTCAGTTTCGATTTTCTGCAAAATGAAAGATGGTTTTTTGGTTGTATAGCAAACCCTAGTTAGGGTTTCGTAACCCTATTCGAGGGTTATAGTTGAAGACTTTGTTACAGACAACACTAGCTATTTAAAACATATTTTTTGGATAGAGTTTTTTTTTAAATAAAGAACTTGATTCAAAACAGAGCATAAATCTTTCACAGATACAGAGGGTTTATAAATTGAATTTTTTTGATAAAGTGTGTGCTATCTCTCTCTGTTGTATTCTAGGGATTGAGGTCTTACAAAGATTGAAATTTGTACTCTCTGATTTTGATTAAAGAGACTTGTATTGTTATTATTAAATATCTCTTTAGTAAACTTGTTTAATCATTGACAAATTTGTAGTTGCAAAATCATTGTGTAATTATAAATTTATCAGTGTTTGTAACTTGACATTTCTTGACATAGTATGAGATATGGGGGTTGGTGCTCCTTGAAGTTTGATACTTTTAAATTCAGTGTAATAGAGTTGGTTCTCTTTGAGATAATAAAAGGATATTTTACCGAGTGGTTTTTTTATGCCAAGAGGATTTTCCACTCATGAAAAATTTGTGTCTTGTGTCTAATGTTTCTGATCTGTTTCATTAGATTTCTCTAATGCTTTTTCCCTGTCTTAATTTTTTGCATTTCAGTTGTCATCTTGGTCTAAATCATTTCATGTTAAATGCAATGTTGAAGGTTCAAAGTTGTTGTTCATAGTTACAAAGTTTATGTTGCAATGTGTTAGAAGTTCAAATTTGTCTCTTTATGTAAATTCAGTTTCAGTTAAGTATTATATGATTATTCGAATTGATCATATTGAATGGTCATTCTTACATGATTTTATAAGATTGATTTATTGTCAAAGATCTATTTTAAAAGAATCTTAGATTGAGCCAACTAAGTCAAATTTCCTATTGACTCTGATTCACCCCCCCAACCCCTCTCAGAGTCTAGTCACTTCCAACAAGTGGTAGCAGAGCATAGGGTCCCTCCATATAGGTCTGTCCTAGGGATTGTTCCTGGTAAATTAGAAGTTTTATAATGGCTCATTCACAAGAAGGTGCTTCACTTTCTAGAGAACCTCTTTTTGATGGCAGAGATTATGCATTCTAGAATATTAGGATTGAAACTTACCCGGTTTCTGTTGATCTTAATGTATGGAACACTGTGACCGCAAATTATGTTCTTCCTACTACTATTCCCACATATCCTAATGCAAAAACAAAATATGAATTAAATACCAGAGCTAAGCATGCTATCTTGTTCGGTCTTACAAAGGCTATCTTTGTTAAGGTTATACATTGATCATCTGCCCATGAGATATGGAACAAACTTGAAACTATTTATCAAGGAGATCCAAAAGTCAAAGAATCAGATTGAGTCTTTGAGAATGAAAGAAGATGAGACTATTGCAAGTTACTTTCGCAGAATTGATGAAGTTGTGAATTCTAGAAGAGGTCTTGGTGAAACTATTGATGAAAAAGATGTTGTAAGAAAGGTCATTCGAACTTTTTTGCCCAAATTTGAAACTAAGGTTCGAATGACCTTTCTTACAACATCTTTTTCATCAACTTTTTTTAAGAAGAAGAGTTTTTATACTATGTCTCTTGATAACCTACAAAGCATACTTACAGCCTATGAAATGAGGATGTGTAGCAATCCTTCCACTTCTAAACAAACTGCTTTCAAAGTAGAAAAGAAAGAAGAACCTGATAGTGAATCTAAACTCTCAGATGCTATTGAAGCATTGCTTGTTAGAAAAGTGAAAAAGAAATACAAGGGAAAATTACCTTTCAAATACTTTAATTGTGGAAAAGTTGGACACTTTGCTGCATAATGTCCTCTAAGTGATCAGAACAACAAAGAGGTAAAACTAGAAAAAATTTACAAAAAGAAAATGTGGAACCCTAAAAAGAAATTCAATACATTTAAGAAAAAGAATAGTCTCTTCACAAAAGAAGAATCTGAACACAAATCACATGAATCACCTTGTGAAGGTGATGAGACTCTATTCATGACAAAAATAGAATCTTCTTCAAAAACTATAACTAGCAAACCTGAAAGACAATCTGATTTAGATCAAAATGAAATTGATCTTGAGGGAGAGTTACTTTGTTCTCTCAAAGAAATAAAGAGATTGAAAAAGATAGCAGCTTCTTAGGAAAGCTCAAATCGGATTTTACAAGTTGAGTTAAATAATTCAAATTTAGCAGTTGGAAGTATGAAATCTCTTCTTGATGATAGAGAAAAGAAAATTGAAACCTTAGAACAACAAACAATAATTCTGCAAAAGAAAATTGAATAGTATGAAAGTACAATGCATTTAAATGATATTTTGAGCAAGCAAAAACAACACAGAATGACACTGTTTAAATTCAGGTTCTTTCATGGCTATTGCTTTTATTGCAATAAGTTTGGCCATAAGGTTAACACTTGCAGATTTTGGCTACATAGAACCCCTATGTTTGGATAGAAACAAGCCTATGGCTTTCCAAACACTGTGAAGTGTGTCAAATGTAACACTTTTGGAAATACCTCTACTCAGTGCAAATCAAAGATAAATGTTGATAAGGTGTGGAAAACTAAGTTTGTACCTAGCAAAGAGAAATAAATGTTAGTGCAAACTACATTTCTATCAAATAAGAAATCATTGTGGGTATTGGATAGTGGATGTTCACACCATATGATAGGAGATAAAAGTAAGTTTCTTCATCTGGAAGACTTTGATGGAGGTTTTGTAAGATTTGGTGACAATTCAGGAGCTTATGTAAGAGGTAAAGGTATTACTGTTGAATGATTACACTCCAATCCATGATATTTATTTCGTAGAAAGATTAAAACACAACTTGTTAAGTGTTAGTCAAATTTGTGATAGTGGTTATAATGTATCCTTTGGTTCTCAAGGTTGTGCTATAAAAAATAAATCTAGTAAAATTATTGTTGATTGTTTGAGAACAATTGGCAATGTTTACAATTTGCTTGACTCCACTAACTATGAAAACAATAAAGGCATGTGTCTTATGAGTCAAGTAGAGGAAAATTGGTTATGACACAAGCGCTTGGGACATGTGAACTTTGAGAATCTGGTTTGAATCAGCAAAAACTAGAATGTCAAAGGTTTACCTATGTTGAGTAAACCATCAAACTCTATGTGTGAGGAGTGTCTGAAAGGTAAAAAACAAAAGTATCCTTTAAATATAAAGAACACTCTTCCACTAGACCATTACAACTTGTTCACACAGATCTATGTGGTCCAACAAGGACACAATCCATCAATGGTGAAAGGTACTTTATGTTTTTTTGTTGATGATTATACAAGAATGGTTTGGGTTACTTTTCTTAAGCATAAATCAGAAGCATTTGATAGTGATGTCATGGAAATGGGGACAAGGCAACAACAAAGTTCAATGTTAATAAGTTAGTTTCAACCATAAAAACAAAACAAAGAACTAAAAACCATTCCAAACATATCAAGAGAGATTTCAAAAAGCATGAAAGAAGTTTAACAAAATAAAAGAAAGGAGAAGAGCCTCCCTAAGATGCTTCCATGATGCCTTTTGATGCTTCTCCCTTGTTTCTCTCCTCTCCAAGTCCCAAATGAGTGTAGCTCTCAGCTTTTAGCACTAGCCATGGATGCCATATGGAGATTCAAGATGGTTGAATATGATAAGCAAATACTATGCAAGAGTAGATAGTGATGCTATGAAAAAGCTCTATGCTAATGCCAGTATAACAACAATACTCTAAAATGTTTCTTTTTTTGCTTGAGGAGAAGGGTTCTATTTATAGAAGAAATAGGGAAATGAAGGGTTAAGATTGAGCAATCTTAACAAGGGTTAGGATTGAAAGTTGGGGATCCATGTGCATAATTGGCACCAATAAAATGGTGACAAGTGTCAACATAGGATTGGGTTGAGAGAAGAGGTTGGAGGCATTAAAGGCCTGAGAAGACCTCATGGTTATCTAGAAGGTAAGGGTCAAGCCTAAATTAAGATTACCCACTGGATTAAGAGTTAATCCAAGGATAAACCTTTGTGCAAATGTTTAAGAGATAATCATGGTCAAAGCATTAATGGCCTGATGAGACCTTTGGGTTGGGTAGAGGTTGAGTCAAAACAAATGTTTTAACCATGTGGGAGGGTTGAATTAACCATTAATGGTTATTGGAGACTTTGGGGATTAAGTGGTTGAAGGTTGGAAGCTTTCAAAGGTTATCCAAGACTTTGAGGGTTAATTTGTTGAACACACAAAGCATTAATTGCTTTTCAAAGACTTTGGAGTCTTTGAGAAGTGACTCCAATTTGCTTAGGAATGTGACAATATTTAGGGGATGGATTAGGCTAATTAGGAAGGGTTTAGAAGAATCTAGAAGGGGTTGAGGCATACAAGTGGATTTTGTAGGAAAATGCAAGTGGGAGAAATTTTGGTATTTTCAATTAAAATAAAATCATTTATTTCAATTAAATGGTGTAAGTTGAATTTGGATAAATATTTATATAAATATTAATTTATTTAAATGAGAAAAAGAAGATAAAGCATTTAAAATGCTTGAAGACTTTGAGGGAAACCATTAAAGGCTTGAAGACTTTAAGGAAAACCATTAAAGTCTTTAAGAAGACTATAGAAGGAAGCCATCAAGTTTGAAGACTTTAAAGCCATCAAGTTTGAATACTTTAAGGGAAACCATTAAAGGTTTCAAGTGGGTGAGGATAAAGGTGATTTAAATAAATTATTTATTTAAAATAATTGTGCAACTTGCTTTTGTAGGAAAATACAAGTGGGTGGAGGATAAAGGTGATTTAAATAAATGATAATTTATTTAAATGTGAGAGGTGGGATTTTGGGGGTTTTAAATAAATATTAATTTATTTAAATGTGAGAGAAGATTTAATTAAATAAATATGATTTATTTATTTAATTAATGGTCTGAATTTGGTTAAGTGAATTAAATCAAATAAATTGAATAATTTATTTAATTAATAGGAGAATAGGGTTAAGATGAATTAATTAAATATTAATTTAATTAATTATTAATTGATGGTTAAATAATCAAATAAATACTAAGTATTCATTTAATCAAGTGGACAGATTTATGTGACTACATTTGCCCCTCTTTGAGACGGTGCGGTTTATCGCGTCGTTTCAAAGAAAGAAAAAATAGGTGTGAAGAAATGCCCCATAAAATGTAAATTTAATGGGTGGTATGCCCCCTCGAGAGATGGGCCGAAATTTTTTGAAAAATCGGGCGATCTCTCGAAAAAGAATGAAAAGCGGAGGGGAGGTAGAATAGAAGAAATTAGAACTAATGATGAAAGAATGGGAGAAAATGGAGTGAATATGAAGAAACAACAAGCCAGCGAGTACCCTGAGGTCATGCAAGAGATACATAGCAGATGTAGTGTGGGGTTTTGATTGATGCTATACAATTGATCAAAATTGGTTGGACAATCTGGTGCAATCGGTTGAATTGCCCCGGTCAAGTCAAAGCATGACAGTTGATGTCAGTTGGTCGCTTGGACATGATAAAGTCTGAGTAAGTGAATCAAAGTGACCTGATGGTGACTTAGACAATTGATGTAATTGTCCGATGAAGTCAAGGTATATGAAGCAAAATACTCGTTGAGACGTAGACAATTGATGTAATTGTCCGTTGGATTGTGTTTGATTGGTTTGATCAATTGATAATGTGTGTGTGATGGATGGTTGTGGGGAATCATGGTAGCCCCGTTGAGACTAGGTCATTATGATAAATGCCTGATGTAGTCTAGGATTACCATGACCAATTACCTGTTGAGACCCGAAGATACTTGATCAGAGTATCTGTTGATAGTCTAGGTGTGTGGGAGTCGATGTATCTGTGCAAATAGAGTAACTTTCTTGACTTATTGGATGACTTAGGATAGGAAACACAATCCCTCCTATTTAGAGATGGATGGTGATGAACGTGGCTTGATTGGGTTGATTGAGAAACGATGTAGGGTATGTGATGCTGATTATCAAGATGGGGAGGGTGAGGGGGGGTTCAATGTTAAATAGAAGAAATGGAGGACCTATTACATTCCTATGGAAGAAGAGGAAAATAGAGTATCCATTGTCATTACTATGTATGAATGATATGCAGCTATTTATGAATGTATGGATGGATGGAATGCAACGAAATGCAATATATATAGATGAGATGGAATGACGATCCATGGTGCTTTATTTTTCATCATTGAGCTTTAAAATGTTGTAAGAAAATACAAGCAACTTGACATAAAGATTCAAGATGACCAGAGTATTTCTTACATGGATTTTGATATAGCAAGTTAATACAAGCAACTTGATATAATGGATCAAGTTGACCTGAGTATTGCTTGCGGAACAGATAAGGATTATCTCCTTTCATGCATGACTTGGAACGTCCTCCTTGATCTTAGGCTGATCATATCCTGAGACAAGTGCATACCGTAATAAGAGATAAAACCTTTATCCAGTTTGGATGAGGTAGGAGGAACCAAAGAAAGAGAATTGTACCTGCAAACAAAAAATATATACATAAAGAATAAAGAATATGGATCCTTGGTAATGGTTCATGCTCATATGGTCGAGGTATACGCTGTAGTCAGCAAGCCGTAATGATCTATGACTGCATTTTTGTCTATGATCACATAGCTTAGTGAACTTCCCACGTAGACACCATTAGTACATGCCCCAGAACTTCATCGGAATTAATGCGCAAATGATACAAAACAATGCTGCAAGATCCTAATATAGATAAACGAATGATTGTACTCACAAATCAACCAAGTATTTGATAGCTTAACATAATTTTCTTGTCAAAGAAAACGTCACTTTTGTCTTTGTTTTGGTAAGGAAGGATGCATCCTTGTTTAAGACAGTTTGGATTGTTGATGTTGATTGTGTTGGTCGAGTGATAAGTGGTCATTTGTGTGAGTATTTTGTATCTGATCGGATGAATATGTACAAGGTGTTGTCATGTTTTTTTGGGTGATTTTCGATGGTTTTTTTATGTTTTTGGATTTTGTGTAATAGTTTTTGAATGTTTGTGGATTTTGTGAGTCATTTTTGAATGTTTTTGTATTTTGCGAGACATTTTTGAATGTTTTTGTATTTTGCGAGACATTTTTGAATGTTTTTGCCAATGAATCACCAGTAATGTAGAATCCACTTCCATCATCTAGATTGTAAGGGCATTGCCCCCAGTTTTAGACATGACTATGAAAAAGTGGGATGCAAGATGTATGGAGTACTATCATAATTGCAGAGGAATAACAAGCCATGGTTGATGGATGGATGGATGTATGTATGAAGTAGATGTGATCGCCACAAGTCTGAAAGATAATGGAGCCATAGCCTTTACGAGTGGCGCCTGTTTGCCAGGTTTTCACCATCGTTCTTACCCAAGGTGCCACCGGAGTGGTTGTTCACCGTTTGGATGCATGATTTTTCTTTACTTTTTTGAATGTTTTTATATTTTCTTCAGGACATTTTTCTGAATGTTTTTTTGGTATTTTCTGATAGGCAGGGGAGCCTGATGCTCTGTACAGCTTATGTGTAAAACCGTTTGAGGTGCATGCTGTTGATTGGATCTACGAGCGGTTCTCCATCTGATGTAGCCAACTGATATGCCCCGGACCCAAATACAGCAGTGACAACATATGGGCCTAGCCAATTTGATTCAAACTTGCCTTGATGTTCTCTGTTTGGTTGGTTGCGAGGATTCTCTCGAAGAACAAGATCACCTACCTCAAATGTACGAGGTCTAACTCAGTGATTGTAGCTTCTACTCATGCGCTGCTGATAGGCTTTGAGGTGATTGTATGCAGCTTGTCGCTTCTCATCTAGTAACTCTAAGTCTTGAAGACGGGATACTCTGTATGCTTCATCATCGATGAGATTGTGCAATGAAACTCGTAAGGATGGTATCTCGACCTCAATAGGTAAGATAGCTTTAGCACCATAGACCAATGAATAAGGAGTTGCACCTGTAGGGGTCCGAATGCTAGTTCGATATGCCCATAGCGCTGGATTCAATTGAACATGCCAATCACGGCCGGCATCATTGACTGTCTTCTTTAGGATCCTCAATATGTTTTTATTGGATGCTTCGGCCTGACCATTGCCTTGTGGGTAATAGGGAGTGGAAAAGCGGTGTTGGATATGAAATTTCTCACAAAGCTCACGAACATCCTGATTTTTGAAAGGAAGACCGTTATCTGTGACAATGGACATGGGCACACCATACCGGCAGATGATGTAATTGAGGATGAATGAGGCAATCTGCTTGCCGGTGACTTGGGTAAGTGGAACAGCTTCGATCCACTTGGTGAAATATTCGGTGGCGGTAATAATGAATTTATGGCCATTGGATGAAGATGGATGGATTTTACCCACAAGATCAAGACCCCATTGACAAAAAGGCCATGGTGTTGTGATTGGTTGCAGTTCTTGAGCTGGTGCATGTATTAGGTCGCCATGAACTTGACATTTTTTGCATTTCCTGACAAAGTAGTAGGAATCCTTTTCCATAGATGGCCAATAGTATCCAGCTCGCATGATCTTCTTGGCTAGTGATGGACCACTTGAATGAGTCCCGCAAATTCCTTCATGTACCTCTTCCAAAACCTTTGTTATCTCATCTTGTTCCAGACACCGAAGGAGAGTACCATCAAGACTACGTCGGTATAGGGTTTCGGCAATAATGGTATATCGAGCAGTTTGGCGAATGAAGGTTTTACGTTGGTTATTTGATTGGTTGGGAGGAAGGGTGTGATCACGGAGATAGGTGTAGAACTCACCGTACCATGGGGATTCAGAACCAACAAGGCAACATATCATTTCAGATTCGAGGATATCATAAGCGGGGATCCAAAGTTGTTCTACCAAGAACTCGTAGCGTGTTGAATTCTGTGGAAGATCTAGTAGAGATGCGATGGTAGCCATGGCGTCAGCAGCTCGATTCTGATCTCTTGGTATCTGCTCAAAAGTGATAGTAGTAAATGATGTCTTTAGACTGTCCACCATTTGCTTGTATGGCATGAGTTTATCATCTTTGGTCTGATATTCATTAGTTGCTTGTCGAATGACCAGTTGTGAGTCGCCATATACTTGTAGTTCTTGTAATTTCCATTGTACGGCTAACCTGAGTCCTGTGATCAAGGCCTCATACTCTGCTATGTTGTTTGTGCATGGAAATGTGAGCCTGTAAGACTTCGGGATGCTATCACCTTGAGGTGTGATAAACAGAATGCCTGCCCCCGAGCCGTGCCTAGTGTATGAACCATCAAAATATAGTTTCCATGGTTGTGCTTCTGTGATCATGAATATCTCTTCATCTAGAAAATTGGAAATGAGAGGATGATCGCCTATGAGTGGTGCATCGGCCAATTGATCTGCAATGACCTGACCTTTGATAGCTTTACGGTCCACATACTCGATGTCGAATTCACTTAGAATCATTACCCATTTAGCTAAGCGACCTGTCAATGCTGCTTTGCTAAGTAAATACTTGAGTGGATCAATCTTTGCAATGAGTTGCACCTTGTGTGTTAACAGATAGTGCCTCAGTTTAGTGGCTGCCAAGATTACTACTAGGCAAGCTCGCTCAATAGGTGTGTAATTGAGTTCATAGCCCACAAGTGTGCGAGAGATGTAGTAAATAGCACACTCTTTTCCTTCTGCATTATGTCGTGCCAGTAGTACACCCAATGCTGTACTTGTTGCTGAGATATAGAGCAATAATGGTCTACTTGGATCTGGTGGCATCAACAATGGTGGATTCATGAGATAGTCTTTAAGCGCTTGAAATGCTTGCTGGCATCTGTCATCCCACTGAAAGCGGATGTTCTTGTGTAGCAGGTGTGTGAATGGGTGACACTTATCAGCCAATTGTGCAATGAATCTGCGGATAGATTGAAGCCGTCCTTGTAGTGTTCTTAGCTGACTGATATTCTTTGGAGGTGGCATGTCCATGATTGCTTTAACCTTTGCTGGATCAACCTCAATGCCTTTGCTTGAGACAATGTATCCTAGAAGCTTCCCGGAGGTCACTCCGAAGACACATTTCTTTGGGTTGAGTCGAACATGGTATTGTTCCAGTCTATCAAAGATTTTATCTAAGATGTGAAGATGTCCTTCTCTAGTAAGTGATTTTGCTAGTAAATCATCCACATAATCTTCCATTATAGTATGCATCATGTCATGGAAGATGGTGGTCATTGCTCTTTGATAGGTCGCTCCTGCATTCTTTAGACCAAAAGGCATTACATTCCAGCAGTATGTGCCCCATGGACATGTGAAGGCTGTCTTATGTTGGTCCTCTGGTGCGATCTTTATCTGATTGTATCCTGAAAAGCCATCCATGAGTGAAAGCATCGCATGTCCTGCTGTCAAATCTACTATGATGTCGATATTTGGTAGAGGGAAGTCATCCTTAGGACATGCTTTATTTAGATCTCTGAAGTCTGTACAAATGCGGATGCCCCCTTTTGGTTTGCCAACTGGCACAATATTGGAGATCCATTCTGCATAATCAATTGGTCTAATGAAACCAACATCCAGGAGTTTCTTGAGTTCTGTTTTGACTAGCACGGCAATCTGAGGATGCATCTTACGAAGCTTCTGCTTGATAGGTTTGGCTCCTTTTGCTACTGTGATATGATGCATGACTAAATCAGGATCAAGCCCAGGCATGTCTGCATATGACCATGCAAAGTTGATCTGACGCTGTTGGAAGAACTCTATAAATTGAGGTTGTTCCTCTGGAGTGAGAAGAGATGCCAGATGTATGATATGAGGGTTTTCAGGAGTCCCCACATTGTATTCTTTAGTCTCCTCAATGAGAATCGTCGATCGTTCCTGTTGTGTACTAGCAGGGAGAATGTCAAACCCTTCATCCTCAAGTGCCTCAGAGAGGTTTTCACCATTGGATACGCTCTTTCTTTTTACTTTTGTTGGATCAAACAGTGCCACAGTGTGGTTTTCACTGGAAGATCCATGTTTTAATGTTATATTTTTGCAGCTGAAGGGTTTGGCATCCGCCCCGAAGTATGCTGCGCTATTAAGTTCAATGGCGAATCCAGCTTTGTGATCCCCGCTTGGTAGATTATCCCTTAATTCCAAAAAGTCAATGATAGCCTCATCGTTTTGGAAGAGGTCAAGACATGGGGGATTTGGTTGGTTCCATTCAATGAGTTCAGGGTGGACAATGGGCATTACGTCATCGATTAGGTTAAGTGCGGGAGATGTATCAGTGAGGGTTAAGACAGTGTGGTGAAGGTAGTTGATGGTACTTTCCCTGTCAGAATCAGGCGTAGGATGAGACGTAGGGTCTGTGGAAGATGTTTCCAGCTCAGGTACCCAAGTGGTCTTTATCTGTGCTTCTCCGTAAACAGGAATGTCTTTGCGTGGTGGAGGTAGTGACGTGTCTTCCTCATCTGAAGTGTTAAGCTGTACAGAATCAAATTCCCACTCATGTGAGTCGGTCTCTGAATCACTTTCCAGCATCCGATTGCTATACCATACTGGGATGTCGCTGGAGTTGAATACTGCAGGTGTGATTGGTTTATGTACCTTTGAGGTGATTGGTGCTGCAGGAACTGTGATGGGGTTTAAAGGTTTTGTCACTGGAAGTATCGACAGTGTTGATTTAGTGGCTTCTATTGGAACGGCTGGTGCCATAGATGCTGCTACGGGTTCCAATATAGTTGCTGCTATGAATGGTTTTATTGATGTGATGACTGCTGTGGATGGGATTACTAGTTCGATTGGTGGGATTTTTGGCACTGATGACGGTTGCGGTGGGTTTGTGAGCCTCGATGGGGCAGTGACAATATTGCTTGATGGTGCTTTGATTATGAAAGGTGTCCTCTTTACAGTAGGTGGGCAAAATGGTTTGCTAGGTTTTCCTTTAAATCTGAGTTTAGGAAGGATCTCTTTTTCAAAGCCTAGGCCTGTATTACCTTTGGGCTTGAACTCTGGCAGCAGCGGTTCATGTCGTCCTTGTTTGCAGTATCCCAAAGCACTCTGACCATCATATCCCATTCTTTGCATAATGAGGAGGCCTTTGCCATATTGTTCTGTAGGAAGTGTAACTCGCGGTATGTCAGTGGTGATGGGATCTTTATAGATCCATTCCGCTAGGTCCTTATCTTGTGTCTCTTCCTCTTGACTCTTTCCAAGGATGAAAGGCGTTAAGGCACATGCAGGCGTGTTTAGTGGTTGCTGGAGTAACTGCTGTGGTTTACCATGTGTTCTACGAGAAGTAGGCATTTGTCCCACACAAAAGAGCTGACTCAAGTTGTATTTTCCAGGACCTTCCTCTGCGACTTTCATCTTAAGCTTTTCTTGCTTGGGTATAGGAGTGTTTGAACTGGCAAGAGAGGCGGGATTTACATATGATGTGGAGGAAATGGCTTCCCTATTATTAGGAACAGTAATCTCTGGTTGATGGCTGATATTATGGCAAAATGCAAAAGGATTTGCATCACCCAGGATTGTGATCTCTGCACCATTATGTGGGAACTTGATACATTGATGGTAGGTAGATGGAACGGCTTGCATGGCATGTATCCAAGGTCTCCCTAATAATAGATTATATGGCAGAGGAAGGTCCAGAACCTGACAAATGATGTGCTTTACCACGGGGCCTACTCGGATTGGTAGTACCACAGCTCCTTTGGATGAACGCTCTGCATCATCATAGGCCTTGATGGTGATCTTCTTGCGAGGATCCACTGATTCTATTGCATATCCCAATGCTGTGACCAACTGAAGTGTGCAAATGTTTAGGCCTGCTCCATTATCGATCAAGACTCGCTTGATCCTGTGTTGGTTGACAAAGCCTTCAATGTGGAGTGAGGCGTTATGAGGTTGTTGGAAAGAAGAGTTGTCGCTTTCAGAAAAAGTGAGACAAGGTGATGACTTTAGATTTCCAACCATGGCTTGAAATTGGTCTGTATTCAAGTTTGCAGGGACTGACGCCTCTTGGAGTGCTTGATCCAAGATAGTTTTATGAGATGGTGACAGGCGTAATAGCTCTAAAATGGATATAAGCGCAGGGGTTTTGTCTAATTGTTCCACAAGATTGTACTGCTTTGGATTGGAGGTGGTGCCTTGTGGAGCTGCCTTGATGGTGACCTTGCCACGACGTGTAACAACATTGCAATTGGAGGTGGGATTTTTGAAGGTGATAGTTGCAATTTGTTCACTGACATCATACAGGTGATTGACAGTGTAATTATACGCAGCCTGCGTATAATCAGTGGTATCAGGACCTCGTCTGGAAGTGGAAGGACCCCTTTGATCTTGTGATGGAAGTGGATTCTTGAACATCTGATGATCATTATTGGTTGTTTTTGGGTCATGTCCTTCAATTTCAATTTCTCCTCGGTCAATAAGATCCTGAATGAGATCTTTTAATCGATGACAATTACTTGTCTTATGTCCTCTTCCTTGATGGAACTCACAATGTTCAGTATCTCTCCACCATGCCGGTTTGACTTGAGGCTCATAATTTGATAACTTAGGTAAAGTGATCAAATTCTGAGAAATGAGTTGTTGCATCACTGTTTCAATGGGTTCCCCTAAGGGAGTGTATGTGCGTTTTTGTTTTTGTGGACGAGGTCTTGGTTCATCATGAGATGTGATGCGACCTTGATTAAGAGGAACATTTGTGTTATTTTGAGGTGGAGGATTTTGTCCTGCAAACCGAACCACAGGTTGTGCATTTTGGACAGTCCGAGCATCCACAACTCCATCGTTGACGATATTCTTATTCTTGTTCCAGAAGTTCGGTTTATCACTATTGAAGCGCGGGCGAGGACCATCTTTGGGTTCATTAAAGATTTTGATGAGTCCTTTTTTGATGAGTGCCCTTTCACATTTTATACCCTTGGTGATCATATCGTTAAAAGAGTCTGTGTCTTTGATATCCAGGTGAAATTCCATTTCTTCGTTTAAGTTGGAAATGAAAATTTCCACTAGTTCTCGTTCAGGTAACTGAAGAGAACGTCTGCTAGACATTTGGCGCCATCGTTGCAGGAATACTGAGAATAGTTCACCTGGTTTTTGTTTGGTATTGCATAGATCAGCCATGGTGATGTCGCGTTCAATATTATAAGAGTAATGAGATAGGAACTTCTGGATGAGTTCCTCAAATGTTCTTATGCCACCTGGTAGTCGGGAAAACCATGATGTGGTTGTTCCTCCCAAGCTTTGGGGAAAAAGGCGCATTAGGTATGTGTCCTCATAAGCCACTTCAAGACAAGCGGAATGAAATTCTCGGACATGATCACGGGGATCCCCCTTTCCTCTATATTTTTCAAATTTGGGTGTTTCGAACCCGCGTGGAAAGGGTGGCATATAAAGATTCCTATCAAAAGGATAGGGACAGATGTCGTTAAGTGAGAATTGATTGGTCTTAACACCACTATGAAGTTGTTGGGCGAGATTCTCGACTTGTTGCCGCAACATCTCTATTTCATTTGGAGGAGGAGGTGGTGGGTTACCTCGAGGAATGTTATATCTGATGGGATCTCTACGCCTTTCCTCCTCATGGTGACTTTGTCTTTCTGATGCTTGTCTTAATTGGGCAAGATCAAAGTCTAAGGGGAGTTTGGCTCCTTCTTGAGCAAGTCTTAAGAAGTGAGCATCCGCATTGCTCCTTAGTATTTCATCAAATAATCTGTTAAAATGAGGGTTATGCTGAACCCTTTCGATTGTTGAAGGAGTGGGAGTACTTGGGTTTTCATCATTCACATTTCCTCCAAGTGCTTCTTGAAATTCATTGAGGTTGTCCTCTTCTTCCTCAATTTCTATTTCTCGTTGCCTTGATCGTGATCGGGTTTGAGCCATTTTGTTTGCAAGTTTGTTTTGAAGTTGATTGAAGATGATGATGAGTTGGTGATGAAATGAAAGATTGATGGTTGGTGGATTGTATGATATGTAGATCTCTAGCACTCTAAAGGTAGATGTAACCAGAATTCCTTCTTTGAATTGCTTGTTTGTTTTGATGATTTTTGGATGTGATAAGGTGTAGAGAAATCTGAGATGTGTTACAGATTTAACTACCTAGCAATGAGAGGATTCACTCATGAACTAGTTTTAACCTGCGTAGATGTGTCTCTTAGGATGAGCTTATCCTAGATGTAGAAACAATCTAAAAAGTGATGTGATGTGTTTGATTTCAAGCAATATCTAAAAAGGAATCGTGGGACAAGAACCTCTTAATGTTTTGAGATTTGGGATGGATTGATGATGAAGTGATGATGTATGAGTGGGATGATGGATGAAAATGTTTTCAACTTTCAATAAAAACTTTGTGTCACAAATGGGACAAACTCTATCTCTTCCCTTTCGGGTGTTGGTGGCACTTCTCGAGATGTGTTGTAGGTGATACAGATGTTGGGGAAAAAGTTAGGATTAATCTTTCCTCCTTGATTTTTGTGATAACTCAGAGCTCTATATTGCATAAAAGCTCTGCGGTTCAGTGATTCTGAATCAAACTCGTTTGTTTTACCTTGAAGGTATAGACGCATGCGATGTAGAAAGACTCTATGTGAGACAAAGATTTGTCTATTGAGATAGAAGAATTTCCTCCTTTTGATTAAAGCCTTTGAGCTTAATGGTCTCCTTTTCAAGGTGATACTCTGATGACACTTCTTCTTTCGCAAGATGTGAAGAATGGTCATAAAAGTTGTGACTCTGTGTTGTTTGCACTTTGTTTTTGATGTTTTTTGGTTGTGTTGACAGATGTTGGATGAATACTTTGTTTTTGAAAGTGATTTTCTGATTTTTCTTTGACAAGAAAACAAAGCAAGCACACAAACACAAGAATGTTGCCTAAAAAAGGCACAAATGAGTATGGGTCTAGATCAACCCAATTCTTGGACTTGTTTCTGACCCTTCCTTTAGATTCATTTTAAGGTGTATTTCCAAAGCCTGAAGTCGGCTCAATTTGCTCTAGGTCTGTAAAACGAACACACTTCAAACACTCTTTATCCCTATGGTCAAATGGCCAGTTGTGATAAATTTAGCCCACATCTTGATATTTCTTTGACTTTGGTACTACATACCTTATGAATCCCGCCGTGGCAGGTAAGGATGTGATATACTAAGTCTTGCGCGAGTATAACAAATAGATGATCCCTATGATGGGGGAGTCACCACTTTTATCAAGCCACAAGTGACCTTTCAAAAAGCTATGTTTCTACTCAAGGAAATATGTATGGTGAGTATCTTGGGAGCAAAACCATCTATGCTCTTGCACTAAATTATACCTCAAATATCCTCAATCAATAGAACGGGTGGGCTACTACTTAAAGGTGTTTAGTCATGTTCGATGTTTTTGGACATAAGTTCATTCTGCAGTGACTCACTTAAGAGCCTTGTAACTGGTGGTGGGGCCCATTTGTCCTTTCGGCCAGTTACACTGTAGGAACAGCTATACCCAAGGCTACAGCTTTCGCTCACACCTGATTTCTATAGCGGCTCGAAGGATTTACCGCTCAAGGTCGTTCCCAAGAGTGATGTGTCTCTTGGCAGGCCTCTCTTAAAAAGATAAAATTTTGAGTATTACTAACACTTTTCTCTTGCACCTAGGACCACGAAAGCCAAGGGAGAGGATAGTGTGTGTTAGAAGTAGGACCACTCGACCAACTCTTTGCACAAGTGTGCCAAGCACGAAAAACACTTGTTCTTTTTAATCTGTCATTGCAATGTGATCTAACTATTTGGAGATGTTGCTCCAACAATCATGGTGTTCTTTTTAATTTTCAAAGGCAATTGTTTGAGTAAACTAGAATTTGAAATCCTGGTCAACTTAATGAAAAACACGTTTGCATGAAGTAAAATTGCTTTAAAAATGAGACAAGTTGATTGTGAATTTTATTTGCACCAAAAATGGAAGTGTGGATTGTGAGTTTTATTTTGATGCAAGAAATAAATTTTGCCTTGTTTATTTTAAGCACCAAAACGAAGTTTGTTTCCTAACTTGCAAAAAAAATAAAGTTGTTTTTGTATAAGTTTGTGGTTCTTTTTACCTTGGAACAATGAAATTCTTTTTAATAGCCCCAAACAAATGTGTGATTCTTTTTCAAAAGCCCAAATTTGAAATGTGAAGTTAATTTTAAACCAAAATAAAAAGTGAATTCATTTTTAAAACCAACTTCAAAAACAAGTTAGTAAAAAAATATAAATCTACTCTTTAATCTAATTTAAATCTGCACAAAAGAGAAAAATAGTTAGTAAAATCCGCCTATTTGGTGGGCTTCTACAAGCCTAAATTTTTTATTTTTTTTTGGTTTTTTATTTCTTTTTGGTTACAAAGTGATTTGTACAACGTTTTGTTACAATAGCGCTAGTCTGCGTTTGAACAGAGGCACTATTTAACACAAACGTATTAAAAGAAAGGGAAAGACAGAGAAGGGAAAAGCACTGAAACAGGGGGAATAGCGCCAAAATAATGCCAAACGCACCAAAACAGTGTCAAAATCGCAACCTGTGTGACATTTTCAACATTCAAACATGTTATTGGTTAAAAAAAAAAAAATGATCTTTTTGGTGTTTGGATTCACGTCAGGTTCACCAAATGATGTCATGGAAATGGGGACAAGGCAACAACAAAGTTCAATGTTAATAAGTTAGTTTCAACCATAAAAACAAAACAAAGAACTAAAAACCATTCCAAACATATCAAGAGAGATTTCAAAAAGCATGAAAGAAGTTTAACAAAATAAAAGAAAGGAGAAGAGCCTCCCTAAGATGCTTCCATGATGCCTTTTGATGCTTCTCCCTTGTTTCTCTCCTCTCCAAGTCCCAAATGAGTGTAGCTCTTAGCTTTTAGCACTAGCCATGGACGCCATATGGAGATTCAAGATGGTTGAATATGATAAGCAAATACTATGCAAGAGTAGATAGTGATGCTATGAAAAAGCTCTATGCTAATGCCAGTATAACAACAATACTCTAAAATGCTTTCTTTTTTTGCTTGAGGAGAAGGGTTCTATTTATAGAAGAAATAGGGAAATGAAGGGTTAAGATTGAGCAATCTTAACAAGGGTTAGGATTGAAAGTTGGGGATCCATGTGCATAATTGGCACCAATAAAATGGTGACAAGTGTCAACATAGGATTGGGTTGAGAGAAGAGGTTGGAGGCATTAAAGGCCTGAGAAGACCTCATGGTTATCTAGAAGGTAAGGGTCAAGCCTAAATTAAGATTACCCACTGGATTAAGAGTTAATCCAAGGATAAACCTTTGTGCAAATGTTTAAGAGATAATCATGGTCAAAGCATTAATGGCCTGATGAGACCTTTGGGTTGGGTAGAGGTTGAGTCAAAACAAATGTTTTAACCATGTGGGAGGGTTGAATTAACCATTAATGGTTATTGGAGACTTTGGGGATTAAGTGGTTGAAGGTTGGAAGCTTTCAAAGGTTATCCAAGACTTTGAGGGTTAATTTGTTGAACACACAAAGCATTAATTGCTTTTCAAAGACTTTGAAGTCTTTGAGAAGTGACTCCAATTTGCTTAGGAATGTGACAATATTTAGGGGATGGATTAGGCTAATTAGGAAGGGTTTAGAAGAATCTAGAAGGGGTTGAGGCATACAAGTGGATTTTGTAGGAAAATGCAAGTGGGAGAAATTTTGGTATTTTCAATTAAAATAAAATCATTTATTTCAATTAAATGGTGTAAGTTGAATTTGGATAAATATTTATATAAATATTAATTTATTTAAATGAGAAAAAGAAGATAAAGCATTTAAAATGCTTGAAGACTTTGAGGGAAACCATTAAAGGCTTGAAGACTTTAAGGAAAACCATTAAAGTCTTTAAGAAGACTATAGAAGGAAGCCATCAAGTTTGAAGACTTTAAAGCCATCAAGTTTGAATACTTTAAGGGAAACCATTAAAGGTTTCAAGTGGGTGAGGATAAAGGTGATTTAAATAAATTATTTATTTAAAATAATTGTGCAACTTGCTTTTGTAGGAAAATACAAGTGGGTGGAGGATAAAGGTGATTTAAATAAATGATAATTTATTTAAATGTGAGAGGTGGGATTTTGGTGGTTTTAAATAAATATTAATTTATTTAAATGTGAGAGAAGATTTAATTAAATAAATATGATTTATTTATTTAATTAATGGTCTGAATTTGGTTAAGTGAATTAAATCAAATAAATTGAATAATTTATTTAATTAATAGGAGAATAGGGTTAAGATGAATTAATTAAATATTAATTTAATTAATTATTAATTGATGGTTAAATAATCAAATAAATACTAAGTATTCATTTAATCAAGTGGACAGATTTATGTGACTACAGATAGATTCAAAGATTTTCAAAAAAATGGTAGAAAGAGAATCTGATTTAAAGCTTAAGTGTTTAGGATCTAACAAAGGTGGTGAATCTACATCACAAGAGTTTATAGATTGTTGTGAAAAACATGTTATAAAGAGACAATATGTTGCTGCACGGACACCTCAACAAAATGGGGTAGTTGAAAGAAAGAAGATGACTATTAAAGAAATGGCTCTCACAATGCTCAATGAGGCAAATCTGCCAGACAGATATTGGAAAGAAGTTGTTCATATAGCTGTTTACATTCTAAACCGTGTGCAAATCAGGGTAAAATCCATTTTCACTCCATATGAACTCTAGTATGGTAAGGTTGCTTCTATTAAATACTTCAAATTTTTTGGTTGCAAATGTTATATTAAGAGAGATGAAGAGAATATAGGAAGCTTTGATATTAAAATTGATGAGGGTATATTTCTTGGATATTCCACTCATAGCAAAGCCTATAAATGTTTCAATAATGGGCTGAATAAAATTGTTGAAACAATTAATGTGAGATTTGATGAGAATCTGCTTCTTAGTGATGATATACAGGATGTTGATGAGGATACTCCAATAAGAGTTGATCAAGCTCCTAATCCTACTGAAGCAGAAATAACAAATGAGGAAAATGCATCAAGTCTGAAAACATAAATTCCTCTACATACACCCTCCAGAATCATTACTAAAAGACATCCTCAGAGTCAGATTATTGGTGACAAAGATGCAGGGATCTTAACTAGAAGAACAACAAAAACTAATGAACAAGCTCAAATGGTGGAGAATTATTGCCTAGTAACGGATTTTGAACCCAAAACTGTTTCTGATGCTTTGAATGATAACAACTAGTTGGATGCTATGAAAGAGAAAATTAATTCAATAGAGAAAAATCATACATGGGAATTAGCACCCAGAGAAGATGGTAAAAATGTGATAGGAGGAAAATGGATATTCAGGAATAAACTTGATGAATCTAGTATAGTTGTCAGAAATAAAGCAGAATTTGTTTACAAGGGTTATGCACAACAAGAAGGTGTAGATTTTGGTGAAACTTTTGCACCTGTATCTAGACTTGAGTCTATTAGAATTTTCTTGCATACTCTTTTTAAATAATTTAAAAGTATACCAGATGGATGTTAAAACTGCATTTTTGAATGGCTATCTTGAGAAAGAAATGTATATGGAGCAGTATGGAGGTTTTTTTTCTACAGATAAGCCTAATTATGTTTACACATTGAAAAAGGCTCTTTATGGCCTTAAACAAGCTCCTTGAGCTTGGTATTCCAGGTTGGATGCCCACCTTACAACTAATGGCTTCATTAGAGGTAAAGTGGACAACAACTTGTATGTCAAAGTTGAAGGAGATGACATATTGGTTGTTGAAGTATACATGGATGATATCATTTTTGGATGCAATAATGATTCATTATCTAAATTTTTTTGAATGATTATGGCATTTGAATTTGAAATGTCAATGCTTGGAGAATTAACTTTCTTTCTTGGTTTGCAAGTAATGCAACTTGAGCAAGGAATATTTTTGTCATGGGTTAAATACGCCAAGGGGATGCTTAAAAAGCTAACATGGCAGATTGTAAACCTGCTAGTACACCAATGATGACAAGTTGTAAATTAACAAAGATAGATGATTCTCCCAAGGTAAATCAATCTAAATATAGATCAATGATTGGCAGCTTATTGTATTAAAGTGCTTGTAGGCCAGATTTAATGCAAGCAGTTTGTTTAGTTTCACTATTTCAATCTGATTCTAACAATCACATTTAAATATCATTAAGAGAATCTTTAAGTATATTCAAGGTACAATTGATTATGGTCTGTGTTATCCTAGAAGTGAAGACTTTACTTTGCTTGGTTACAGTGATGCTGACTGGTCTACTAGTCTTGATGAAAGGAGAAGTACTAGTGGTGTTGTATTTTTCTTGGGTGATAGGTTGGTTGTATGACATAGTAAGAAACATGATTGTGTCACTTTTTCAGCAGCCAAATCTAAATTTATAGCAGCAACAAGACAACTTATTTGAATTTTTTATTAGTTAAGTGATAGGGGTGTTACTGTTTCAAAACCACTTACTATTTTGTGTGACAACACTAGTGCCATTAATATTGCCAAAAATTCAATTATGCACTCTCGTACCAAACACATTGATATTAAATATCGTTTTCTATGAGAAAGGGTTCAAGATAATGAGGTTGAAATGATTTACATTCCTACTCATGCCCAAGTAGCAGATATTTTTACTAAGGCATTATCTAAAGAAGCATTTGAACACTTTCGAGCCAGATTGGGAGTCCTCTCTCAATCTTCTATTGTTTGAGCATACATTTATTTAGGGGGAGCTTTTCTCTCCACTAGCAACACTCAGCTAGTTTTCCCTTTGTCTCTGAGACAAATAGGGGGAGAATAATTCTGCATCATTGACATATCTGCATCTCTTAATTTTTGAGTATCTGAGTGGTTTGACTTGGTACATTTTTGGTATTTGTGGTCTATTCTAGTACACTGGCATACTTGGTTACAGTGGCATACTTTTTTATAGTGTCATTTTGGTATATTTTGTGGTACTATGGACAGGTGGATTTCATTTTATGACATCACAATGTATGTTATATTCTTTTCAACAAATTTGTATTATTCATATACAGACATTTGGATTGTTTATTTCTATTCCTTTGATATTCTAATATATCTCAGTGGTGATTTTGACATACAGGTCAATGATGGCATGATTTTTTCCATCAAGGACAAAGGGGGAGTTTGTTTCCCCTTAATTGTCCTTGCTGAAAAAAAGAGAGCATTTATATTGGGTTTGGTTATACCCTTTGGCATCCAGATTGGAAACTTTTGTAACAGATGTTTATCATTTGTAGATATTCATAATATTCATAATGCGGTAGAACTGAGTATATTTTTTCTTATGTTATTCAAATTCACATTTGGTTTGAATAATGACAGACTGCAAGGATACAAAAGTCACTTTTATAGTGATATTATCTTAAAAAAGATAACAAATATTTTTTATTTTAAAAGGTCACACTTTTGTGACCATACATTCATTCTAAATCGGGCGTTAATGCAAACATAAAGATTCCAAATGACTTTGGGATGTTGGTGTATGTTTTGTCAAGCTTTAAGTGAAAAATATTAACTAGGTACAAACCACTATGGGCTCCACCATACATTAGTCTTTGTTGGAAATGCATTTTATCTAATATATGACAAAAAAAAAATTTCATCAAGTTTTTGATTGGTCATTGCAAGCCCTGAGGCACGCAAGTGCTTGAGATATTATTCGTATCATATCTAGCCGAAATTGAAAAGTTTATGTAGTTTGCAAAAGTATTCGAAAAAGTGTTTAGGAAAGCTTAAGGATAAAACAAGTTTCTATCAGGGATGTTGCTATGGAGATCCCATTGGTCGTTATAGGAAGTTTGTGTTTTGGTTTCTTGACATGAGTTTTTACTATGTCATACTATTGGTTTATGAAGATTTCAACAGTGGTTTTCGTGGCTAAGTTCGTTTGGATTATGTAAAGATTTTTCAACTGTCTATACTTAGTTTTTTTAGATCTACAAGTAATACCATTTCCCAAATGAAAGGAAAGAATCTGGTATCTCGTATTTTATATTGTTTTTGTTTTGAAAGTTGGCTTTTTTAAAATAAAATAAAAAGGAAAAGAGTTTCAGTTATTAAAAATGCAACCATAGCAAATAAAAGAAAGGATTTATTTTGAAATTCTGTTTAGAAACAGAAAATGTAAAGGGTTTTATTTATTTTCTTTTCAAAACAGAAAATGAAAAAGGTTTTATTTTGAAAGACTAGGGTTGCATTTCGGAAAGAAAGAAGGGTTACAGTTCAAGACTTTGTTTCAGACAACACTAGCTATTTAAAAAGATATTTTTTGGATAGAGTTTTTTTGAGGACAGAGAACTTGATTCAAAACAGAGCATAAATCTTTCATAGATATAGAGGGTTTGTAAATTGAAATTTTTTTTATAATGTGTGTGTTATCTCTCTATTGTATTCCAGGGATTGAGGTCTTACAGAGATTGAAATTTGTACTCTCTGATTTTGATTACAGAGACTTGTAATTGGCATTATTGAATCTCTTTAGTAAACTTGATCAATCACTGACAAGTTTGTAGTTGCAAAATCATTGTACAATTATAAATTTATCAGTGTTTGTAACTTGACATTTCTTGACATAGTATGAGATATGGGGGTTGGTGCTCCTTGAAGTTTGATACTTCTAAATTTAGTGTAACAGAGTTGGTGCTCTTTGAGATAATAAAAGGATATTTTACCGAGTGTTTTTTCTACCCCAAGAGGATTTTCCACTCATGAAAATTTTGTGTCTTGTGTCTAATGTTTCTGATTTGTTTCATTAGATTTCTCTAATGCTTTTACCCTGTCTTAATTTTCTGCATTTCATTTGTTATCTTGGTCTAAATCATTTCATATTAAATGCAATGTTTAAGGTTCAAAGTTGTTGGTCACAGTTACAAAGTTTATGTTGCAATGTGTTAGAAGTTCAAATTTGTCTCTTTATGTAAAGTCAGTTTCAGTTAAGCATTATATGATTATTCGATTTGCTCATATTGAATGGTCATGCTTACATGATTTTATAAGATTGATTTATTGTCAAAGATCCAGTTTGAAAGAATCTAAAATTGAGCCAATTAAGTCAAATTTCCTATTGACTCTTATTCACCCCGCTCTCAAAGTTAAGTCACTTCCAACAAATTCTGCAACGGTTTTCCTTCGTGATTTCACCCAAATACAATATCAGTAGAAAATATATTTGAATTGAATTATTTTACTTTACGTTTAGAGCTAGATCGTTGTGCTAAGCGTCCAGGTGATTGAGGTGCGTCTTTTGCCACACGTGGAGGTGAAGATAATGACTACGTTGCATATAATATTCATACAAACCCTCATCTTTCTTTACCATTTTCTTGCTTTTATGTGCTCCTACTATTTTACTTTGAGGGTTTCTATTAAATTCATTGCAGTGGAGCTGTCTGCACTCCCACTTCTTCGTTTACCCACATGGCTACTGAGTGTTGAGTTTTATTGTTGAGAGGTGCTCCCAAAATAAATTCAACAAATGTTCTTCATCTACCTGCATATTTAGGACAACAAAGTCTATTTTTAAATTTATAATAGATGTATTTTATTTTATTTTTTTAAATTAAAAGAAGAATTTTAAAAGTACTATTTTTTCACCATGTTCACATATCTAGAAATTAGTAGACACCATTCAAAATTGTAATCAAATAACTGATAGATACAAACATCTATAGATCATACTTTATAAGTTTTAGAGTTATTTTATATAGTGTTTGACATATATATCTATAATATTTATGCCTATAGATGGAGGGGGATAGCAACTATAATTATTACTCTAGCCCCCTACTATTTTAAAGGGATGGTAGGTTTCAATCGGGTCCTACAATAACTATAATAGGATAACTATAATAGGGGGTGGGGGTGGAGGGAGGAGGGCCCCTACAATTTGGCTGGGCTTTAGTAATGAACTGCAGTCAAGCCCTACAATTCTATGGGCTCGCCTAAAATTATATGGAGTGGAAAGTGATGCAGGGGACTGGGGATTGTGGTTAGACAACACACCCTGCACGGAACATTAGGAGGAGAGATTATAACATGAGGGTATCTTGCCCTACAACTATAGAAAGGGAGGGTATGGGGTTGGGTGGATATAGGATCATATCTATGTAACATGTTTTAACCTTATCTGATGACCGACCGGGGCTAACTGTTCCTTCTCATTTGTGTAATGATTGGTAACTGTAGGTCGGTGTGGTACGTTACTTGTTGGTTGAAGTGATATATCACCACATCCTCAATGCATCACACCAAACACAATGGACTAAGGATCCCCATGAACACCTTGGTCGAAACATGAGGAAATCTAGGCACTTAGCCCCCCTATGAGTCACCAGTCTAGGTTACCAGGGGGTACGCTCTCCATGCTACGTTGGACGCTAATCTCTAGACACCAGATTTATGCTAGAGCAGGGATTCCATTGTTCAATACATTACGCATGGATCTAAACGATAGGCTCTATAGACTGGGTCTGAGAAAAATCGAATTAGATCCGCCTACTATTATAAAGGGCTACCAATAGAACCCCTTATAATAGTAGGGTATGACCCTCTCATGTCAATACATCTTTGAATTATCTCTGATTTAACATGGTATTGGTATTGGTTCAGCTCTCTATTCGGGAACAAGCTAATTGAACGATAAATGATCGGGATCCCGATGAACACCTGATCATCGTTGCATGGATTGACATGGCTTTCATGAACTAGGAAGTAGGAAGTAAGGGGTGGAAACGTAACCCTAGCCATTCCGCATGCTACAACTGCACACTCTATTCCTCCTCCACACACAAAAAAAATCGGAGTTTAGAAGTAATTGTCTCTCTCCCACCATATGAAGATAGATCCATGTCCATCCATTGTCCAGCCAATTAGAGGAGTGATGAGCTCTCCCAGGAGTAATTGTACCTCTCCCACCGAGCCCATCGATGTGTCAATACCATGATGTCAAATCAGATTTTGTACATAACATGCCCCCCACCCCCTACATAATCTTCAGTTGGTAGGTTCAGTAACTCGAGCTCCCTGTTCCCCCTCTATAGAATTTGGAGGAGCAATTTAAAAACACTGAAGACCCAACCCCAAAGGAACAATCGACCTCTCACCCACCCACATACAACACAATCAAGAGAGACGAAGAGACCTACTAGAGGAACCATTCCAAACACAACCGGAGGACCAATCCCAAACACAACTAGAGGACCAATCCTAGAGCAACCCCCCAACTCCATTCTTTAGTTGTCTATAGTCTAATGTTTAAAATGGTTAATAGATTTAATATGAATGAAACAACTTCAAAGATAATACATTATTGATGATTTTGAAGGATGATACACAATATTTTTTAAAACAAGAACTACTTGATACTCTTATTAAATCTATTTTAATGTTTAATGTTTTCCTAGTATTACATTCTTTTCTAAGACATTTTTAATGAATTGTGAATGATACAAACACTAGACACATAAATGTTGATCAAAATATTCAAATAAATCACAAATCATATATTAGACTAATATAAAAATAAATTAATATTATGACTATATCGTTATAGAAGATCAAGTGTGTGTGTTATGTGTATGTATATATGTGTATATGTATATGTGCATGTGTATGTGTATGTGTATGTGTATACATACATACATACATACATATATACATGTATATGTGTATATACACACATAGATATGTGTATAAATATATATATATATATATACACACGCATGTACACACACACACACACACACACACACACATGTACATGACAACTATCCTTGTTTGGATACAAACATTAAATGCTTAATACTAAATAAAAAATTCCTAAAGAAAATTTTAAATAACATATGCGACTAACAATAAATAATGAGACATGGTCCCATTATAAGATAAGAAAACTTCTAGCATGCCACCTAGGATATAAGGATAGCTAACATGCTCCTAAGTTAACATGTGAATAGATCCCCCCATTAACTAGATAGGAAATAACCTCATTCATACCAACATTTGGTTATTTTACTTACACAACAACATAAACATTAACCATAATCACACTTGTGCATCAATTAGCAAAGTTGTGTAGCAAACTAACCAGCATATAAAAAACAAATTCGGTTTTTCAACCACTAATAAACATATAAAAAACCATTAAATATATTCAATGTGATAGAAAAACTTAAAATACAAGAGGATCTATTTGTACAACAACCTATATTGTCCACATATTAATGAAAAATAAAAAAAATTATTTATAACCAAAAAAATTCAAAACCATTGTAAGATACATGTAAATGATACCATCTTATATAAAATAATAGAATGTGTTAAATATTTTTTAAAAAAGCAATGGAATCCTTTGTACCATCATTTTGTGACCTTGTAATCACATTTTATAGTTTACATTGAAATGATAATAAATTGTTCAAATATTAACATTTTTTAGAATTCTAATATGAAATATAAGGAGGATGTAAAATAATGTCCAATAAGTTCAAAAAATCCATAATAGAAAATGGATAATATCAAAAGTGGTAGAACCTAAAATTTCAAATCAACACAACTATGGTATATGAAAAAGGTTGCAAAAGAACATTTTTTCTCTTATCTGTTTACCATAAAAATATGGATATAAAAATTGTTCACCAATATATTTCTAATGATCTTTTTTTTTAATAAAAAATCTTAGAATTTTACTATGTTTATTTTTTAGTAAAATTTCAAGCAATATTTTCATGCAATTTCTCTTTTCAATATATAGTGATGAAAAAATAGTACCATTATAAAAGATGAAGATTACAACATGATAAAGACATAACCAAAGGAGATAAAATGAGATCCTAACCTAATATTCAAAATGCACCACCATGATCCCAGCATTCATCCCAAAAAAATATTAGCAACACCCAACCATCTAGATCCTAAACATATACCATACGAGACTAGGAGATGAGAACATGACCAACAATCGTACTTACAACAAACATGCATGGATTGGAAAATATTAACCATAATAAACTTTTCTTACTACATTTTTTTTAGATTCACAATTAGATCTATATACATAAAAGGATGATAAGCAATTTCTAAAGCATTGGAGGATCTTTATTTGAATTAGTCTCAAGACACAAATAAGTAATTAAAGCATTCATCAAACATAATTAAATGATGTAAACTTGAAAAGTAATGGTTACATTTTGTCTAAACTTACAATACTCCTAAACTTCCTAACACATGAAAGAATACCGAGTTGACTATTTTGGTTCTTAAAAAGAATGAGAAGAGTTTCACATAGTAAAAATACACATAAATGAGGGCATTATCTTCTTGACCTGCATAAGATACATAGACTAACAAAACAAAAAATCAAGTATCAATCATGATTTAAAATTTTACTTTCAAATTTTCATAAAAAAACACAATTTTCTAGTGACATCCATCAAAGGATTCCCAAAGCTCTTCCATCTCAAAATACACACTTTAATTTAAAAAAAAACAAAACCATTTCAATAAGAAAAACATAGACACTTAGTATATGTACATATTGTAAAACACACTATTTCATAAAACCACAACACCTTAGTACTCCAATTCAATCTCTTTTATAACCCTGGACAAACACATGCAAGGAAATCTTGTTATACACTCAAAATTCATACAATGATCATTTTCTTGTGCAAACAAGATTCATACTCACAACTATTTCACTATATGCTCAGAAATGCATGAACATAGTTCTATTTTGCATCGGTAATATTCTAACATTAGTAATCTATTTTGTACCAACAAAATGGACATACATTATATTTTCATTATGCAGCCATAAAATGCATATAAATAATTGTTTCTTTTGTACCCATAAAATGCGTAAATATTATTATTCACTTTTTAACTCCAAAATAAATACAAATGATGCTCCTTGCACATAGATGTGTTAGACTAGCAACCTTCCTTTTTGAATAATTTACAATTGAGGAACTCCTATCTAAACATCTAGTATAAGGTACAAATTGATTGTGAAAATATTGGAGTGCATGTACACCATTTTTTACAATAACTATTTTATCCTCTATAGTAGATTATCTTGTATAACGTTAAGAACCCTATCCAATAGAAGACACAATTATCATTATTGAATTTTATGTGACAAAAAATATACAAAGATATACAATTAAGAATGTATATTCCATTTAAACAAATAACTTTACGTTCTTTCAACAAAATAGTTTTACCAATATTTTTATTAATTTATATGTTAAAATTTTTATAAATAATCATATGATTATAGTAATAGGCGTAACCTGTCTTAATGACAATAGGAGGAGAAGCATCTCATATCTTAGCTATGAAACAAGTCTTTAAGAAAATATATGACACCTAATTTTTAAATATAAAGAAAATAAAATATCAAAGTATATATTTATTTTTAATATTCTCTCGGAACAGTGTATTGCGTGTGAATTACGCTTCTCTCATTACTGGTAAAATGACAGCAATGTTTTATTGATAATAAGTGGTGAGCGTTGCAACGGCCTACGCGGCTACACCACAGTGTCAATACGAAGATGACAACACTTATTAATATATTAGTCCACACACAAACATAATCCTATATATATCTAGGGACAGAATACAATAGTGTAGTCTGTACCGGAGGGGCAAGCGAATGTGGCCGTATCGTCCTTGGCATAACTGTAGGCCTGAGGGCACTGCTGCTTGAATATCATTGAGTAGTTTGTCGCAGGACAGCTGTTGGTATAGCTGCCAGTGCAGCAATACTGGTCTGTTTGAAAGGCAACGCAGGCACTCTTGCATCCGCCGGCAACCTTCAATTCAGCAGGGCACACAGCGTTCACGTCGGCTTTGCATGCAGGGGCAGTGCACTGTGCATTGGTAGGGTTGATGGAAAGAGGAATATTGAAGCCGTCCACTAGCGACACGTCGTAATAGTCCTGGTCGCTCTGAGTGTACTCGGCCAGCGTGGCGGGAACAGCTCCCGAGACTGTGCAGCTCAGTTGGCCGCCGCAGTCACCGGTTTGACAGGTTCCTTTGCCGCTCGCATCGAAAGAGCAGCCGGTTCGACCCCAGAATCTTGCCGACTGTGTCCCCGCCGCCAAATTAACCGTCCATGTCTGACCCTGGGTCAGCTGCTGCCCTCCTCCGGGTAATCCCGCCGCCCACACTGTGTACCCGCACTGGTTCTTTATATCAAACTTAACTGCTCTCGCCTCTGTGACAAATAATACACACATACTATTATTGTTAGCCTTGGAAATGTTTATACTATTCAACCTCATACAACACGCATTATGTTACTATGACAGCTTACCTTGAATGTAAAGAGATATGGCCATTCCAGCCACAAGAAGAAGCGCAAGATCTGATACTTTTGCCATTATAAGTAGTATCTATATCGCATACAGCAAAGACTGAATGAAGATACAAGGAGGGGTATGTCACTTATATAGAGAGCTCCACCTCCTACGAAGGTAAGAAGGAAGCAAAGAAGCAAAGACCCGACTTTAAGAGCCGTATATCACACGAAAGCCCTCTTGTCCTTTTATAGTTTTTCTTTTCCCAATTTGTCTTTTTTTAATTTGTCTAGGTTTTATATGAAGATGCGACCAGAACATCTACAAGAAGCGCAAGATCTGAAACTGTTGGCATTATACAGCCTGGATTGAATGAATATGAACTGTTACCAAGGAAGCCTAATCCTAGCTTGAGAAGCGATGTATGTTACGGCAACCCTGGTCACATTCAAACTTTTCTTTGAAAGATTTTAGATTTTACTGTGTAAATATTTTCAATCAAGATGCGAAGAGTCATCAACGTTTTGGAACATATAGTATAAATCTTGACTTTCTACATTCCGACAATAGATCATGGATAAGAATTCTGACTCAGTACAGTATATTCTGATAATGAGACAGAATATTATTCCAAACATTGATAAAAAAAAATATTTCACAATTAATTTTAATAATATAGACCGCTCAAAGCTGATTTTTTCCAGTATGTTTCGGATAGATGGATACATTGAGTATTGAAGGAGGAGTTTAGTTGTTTATACGGAGAAGAGAACTCCACGTGCTATGGTAGAAGCAAAGAAGCCACGACCGGACTATCCTATGAGAGCCCGAGTCTTTTAAAATTCGAATGGTCATCAACAATTAGATTTCTGTTATCTCAGGCTTGACATTTTGTGCATCATCAAAATCTATTTATTTGTATTCAAAGCACTGATCTCTGATTTTCAATATCCTAAAGTTACGCGAATTTCTAAAGGCTTGACAATGCATGTTAAATTTAGTTAATTATATTGACATATGTTTTTCTAATGAAATGTATGGAGGATGAGGGATAATTAGTAATAATATTTTGTACATTTCTATTTTCTATAGTCATTTTATATAGTGTATTGTTACTATGGACATAAATATTTGTGCTTGAGTCATTTGATAATACATTTACATGATATTACTAGTTTTCAAGAATTTTATGGGTGTGTCACTTTAAAAATAAACTGTTGATCTAATAAGAACGAAACAACCTTGAAGATATTTCCATGCATTATTGATGTTTTTCAAAGATATTACACAATAAATATCACAATAGATAGCTATCAATTAATTTAATATTGATTATTTCCTAAATGTAAGTAATTCATTGTTATGTCTTCATCCTATTATACAAATTATTCCTAATTTTCCTTAAGTTCTAATCCATTTCCCTATGTCTTAACACAAATTTTGGAGTCCCAATTCCTATTTAATGTCCCATCCACAAAAAATCCAACAAATAAAATTGACTAAAAGTCCCCACATAAGCACCAAAAATAAATATAAAAGAATTAAAAAATTATTTTATTCCTCTCCACTCATTTCGTAACCATTTTATAACCATCCCTCAAAATCATTTAAAAATCCTAATTATCCTCCACCATTTACCTCATAATCACTTTAACAACTCGATCTTGATTTTTGATATCTTATTAGATCTCCATTACTGATCAACAATCCTACATCTTTATAAATAGATTCTTTAGGGAACCATTACTAGTAATCAATTGCCGTCACTACAATGTCGTGCTAATGGTTTAAGCAACCACATTATCATTTTTTATAAAATCCACCCTCATCATACAAGAGAGGTTTATTGGGTGAAATGCATTATGGTGTATGAATTGAAGTCATAGTTGCAGGAGTTTTTGAACCAAGGGATTATTAGACCTAGTCTATCTCCATGCAGTGGACTGCTCATTTTTGTGAAGAAAAATAATGGGACCTTGTGCTTGTGTATTGACTATGGGATGTTGAACAAAGTAAAAGTCAAGAATGGGTATCCCCTATGAAGGATTAATGATCTCTTTGATCAGATGAGAGGATCTATAATATTATCTAAGATAGGTCCCTTAGATATGGCTACCACAAATTGAGGATTAAGGAAGAGGATATTTAAAAGATAGCTTTTAGGACTTATTATGGCTACTACGATTTCACATTAGTGTCATTCGAGTCAAATAATGCTACAACTTTCATGAATCTATTGAACATTGCATCAAGAGATTGAGGATAGTTTTACAATTCCTAAGGGAGAATAAGATCTTTGGTAAGCTATTCAAGTGTACTTTCTACAAGGACAAGGTGAATTATCTACACCTTATGATTTCAATGGGAGAGATTGTAGTTGATCTAGAGAAAATAAAAGCAATCGTGGGGTTGCCTACACCATATAATGTAACTAAAATCTAGAGCTTCATGGGACTTGCAAGATACTACAAGAAGTTTGTATAAGGATTTTCTAAAATTGTAGCACCAATCACTTCACTCCATAGAAAGGGAAAAGGTTTGAGTGGAATGAGAAGTGTGACCAAGCTTTCCAATTTTTGAAGAAGCTCATTTCAAATCCTATATTGATTGTACATAATCCAAATGGGTAATTCATGGTGATAACAAAATGCATAAGGATGAGGTGTAGGAGGAGTGCTAATGCAGAATGGGCAAGTTGTTGCCTATTATTCTAGGAAGTTGAAATAATATAAGGTGAACTATGCATCCCATGACCTAGAGTTAGTAGCCATAATTCATGTGCTTTAGATGTGGAGGCACTATATTTTGGGTAAGCCTTTTGAATTGAAGATGGACGACCTAGGCCTTAAATATATATTTACTCAACCCAATCTCAATGCTCACAAAAATAGATAGATATAGTTTCTTACTGAATATAAATTTAGGATTGAATACATTAAGGAGATGAAACATAGAGAAATAGATGCTCTTAGTAGAAGAAGGCATCTAGCAGCCATGATTACTACAAGCTATAATTTGAGAAAGTGGTTTGTAGTCTTCAAAGAGATTATTCCACGATGGAGAAAGATGTAGAGAAAAACCCCTTGGATCATCGATTTAATAGATATTTGTTTTAGTTAGATTTTATTATTAAGATACCAAGGGAGAATGTACATTCTAAACTTAGGAATTTGAGGAAGTTGATGTTAGAGGAGATCCACAACACACCATGGTAGGAAAATTGAGATCTTTATATTTTTAGCCAAGACTCGAGAGGGATGAGATTGAATTTGTAGCTTGATGATTGGAGTGCAAACATGATTGCTACAAGGAGATGAAACATAGAGAAATAGATTCTCTTAGTAGAAGAATGCATCTAGCAGCCATTATTACTAAAAGGTCTAATTCAAGAAAGTGGTTCATAATCTTCAAAGAGATTATTCCATGATGGAGAAAGATGTAGAGAAAAACCCCTTGGACCATCGATTTAATAGATATTTTTTTTAGTTAGATAGATTATTAAGCTACCAAGGGAGAATGTACATTCTAAACTTAGGGATTCGAGGAGGTTGATGTTAGAGGAGATCCACAACACACCTTATTCAAGGTGCCTAGGACTAGCCAAGATGGTAGGAAAATTGAGATCTGTATATTTTTAGCCAAGAATTGAGAAGGATGAGATTGAATTTGTAGCTTGATGATTGGACTGCAAACAAGCCAAGACTAAGCATGTACACCTAGTAGGTTTGTATAGTCACATGACATACTTGAATATAAATGACAAGTTATTAGCATGGATTTTATTTAAGGGTTGCCTATATCAAAGAATAAACATGATGTCATTTTGGTAATTGTGGATAAGTTGACCAAGGTAGCGTACTTCACCCAAAGGATTTTTAAGTATGGATTGTTTACTTCAGCTAAGAAGTTTTTCTGAGAGATATTGCATTTGAATTGAGTACTTGAGATGATCATATCAAAATGAGATACTCATATAATTTCTAGATTTTGGAAAATATTGAATGAAATATTTGGGACAATATTGAATTTTAGTTTGACAAACAAAGATAGTGAAGCAAGTAGTCGAAGACCTGCTTAGGATGTATTTCATGGATTAATAGTCTAGGTTGGAGGAGTATCTTCCATTGGAAGATTTTGCATATAATAACTCCTATCATGCATCTTTGGTATGACACCATTTAAAGCTCTTTATGGATGAAAGTATTGTACACATATCATTTTGGATATCTAGTTGAATACAAGATTGGAATTGGTTCAAATATTCTTAGGAGATGCATGATGAAATGAGATTGACCAAGGGGTGGTTAAAGAAGGTAGAAAAAAAATAGAAGAGCTATGCACGTAAGAATAGGACTTTCAAAACAAAGTCTTTTTGAGGGTTAAACCTCATAAGATTTCTATATCATTGGAAAAATTAGCCAAACTAGCACCTAGATTTGTAGGTCTATTTGATGTGTCAAAAGTAATGACTGTAGCTACATATAGACTTTATCTAATATAATGATCTTTAATCATATCCATAATATATTTCATGCATCTATGCTTAAGAAACATCATCTTGACGCTACTCATATACTTGATTGGCATGCTTTATAGATTTGGTATCCAAGAGTGGTGCTGGCAGAGCCCATTCAAATTCTAGATTGGAATGATGTTAAGTTGTGTAATAGATTATTATTCAATATAAGGTCTAATGGGATAAAGTATTTGTGGATAGTGACACATGGGAGAATATAGAGGATATATATTGTTCTTATCCTCATTTGAGAACTTAAATTATGGTACTTTGTTTTGCTTAGTGTGATACTTTGACATTTGCATTGGTCTACTATATTTATTGTTTTAGTATTTTTATAATAAGTTTTGGATGATGTATCTTCCTAGTGGGGAAGGATGTCACATCTTATTCTTTTTGCTCAGTGCATTATTAATACAATAAAGTGGTTGAGACTATGGATAAATGTCTTATGTTTTTTTTATTGTTGGTGTAATTATTTATTCATTTGGATATAATTACACTTTACTTAAGTTTACTTAGGTACATGCATATCATAGTAGTTTTTATATGAGACACGTAGGGAGATGTGCTACATTGGGAGTGTGTACATAGGAGAATTTCCACCTTTTATGGTGTGATCTTGTTTTTAATTATCATATCCACTTATTGTGGAGTGATAATTCCACCTTCAGTGGGTGATCCACCTCATGTAAAATATTTTACTATTTATCCTACCTACCCTTGCATCTCATTGAGCCACATGACATCATTGTGTGCTCTCTTGTCTCCTAGCCTTGCCTCTGTAAGAAGGCTCATCTATATTGTATGTAACTTGATGATCTAGTTGTTCAGTATTTTCATCTTGATAGATTTTATTCCTATCAATATTTTGTACTTTTCATTGATCTCTTGATCTTCAAAAAATCTCACATGTTATCAGAGCCTAGAGGGCTTCACTGATTAGTCTTTTTGAGATATTTTGGAGGCTTCAATTTTTGGATTTGGGAATCTACATTTTTGGGGGCGTCCTACAACAATTTGGACATCATGGTTGAGTTCGAGAGACCATTTGCATAAATTTTCAGTATAAACTCGGCCATATTTGGTGAAGGAAAAATTTTTGCCTATTCAACTAGGCACGCCACGTCGAATTCCATACAGCTCAGTCAGTAAGCCATGCATCATCTTTCGTATTGCCGATGTCATCATTTGTGCAACCTGGACAAGGGGTGCGGAGACCATTTTGACGGGAAGACGGCTGTCAAATTTAACACATTGAAATTTTGATGTCAGCATTACATCAACATTTTGGAAAAAAATTCTACCCCTTGCATTTGCAGTTCAACTTCAAATGGCTATAACTTTCTCATTTTGGCTCCTTTTTTGGTGCATTTTATTTTGAAATGGGCTAGAATTTTGTGCTCTTCACAGTGGTAGAGGAAGTTTCTTATTTTAATGGATATATTTTTCAGAATTTTCAAATTTTGATGACTGTACCTGTGTAATCCCCAATTTTGTAACTTCAGAGGCTTCGTTTGGGGTCATACGACCTTCTTTTTAGGTGCCATATTTTTTAAAGTGCATAATTTTTCATCTACTTTCATAATATCCCATTAGTTTGTAGTTTTTTTCCTAAGGATTTTGATACAATCCAAGATTATGTCACAAAAGAAAATGATCTAAGAGAAAATCTAAAGGATTGTGGTATTGACAAGAAGGATTCTCAATTGATTTATAACTTGTTGGACTTTTTTTTCATCAGAGTATGCAGCCTTTGTATCTAGCTTTCACACATAGAGGTTAGCTCAAAGTTCCTCATACACTTCTCCCTTTGATGCATTCACAAAGATATTAATACTTGACCAATCTAAGTTGACCAAGATGGGGATTCTCAAATTTTCAAAGTCGCAAGCATTGGTGGCTAATAGAGGGAATCAAAGAAATCAAGGAAAAGGCAAGAATCAAAGCAACCTAAGTCTCAAGTACAACAAGATGGAGCACAATCTTCCTCTCCACAACAAGGTGATTCTACATCCTCACCTAAGAGGAAATCTAAGGACAATATTTTTTGTGCATATTGCAAGAAGTTAGGACATGATGAACAACATTGTTACAAGAATGATATTGATGAATTGAAACATATTCTTGAGGAGAACAAAATCAATTTACCTTCTAGAATGTCTACTTTGGCTTCTTCTTCCAAGGAAAAGGATAAAGGAAAGAATCACTCCTTTGGGACAGATAAAGGAAAGGGAAAAACTCTTTGTGTTATTACAAGTCATGATTCAAGGATATGACTTCTAGATTTAGGGGATTCTCATCATATGGCATCTTTGCAGTCTATGGCCTCTTCATATGAGCCTTTCCACACGCTGTAGAATTTTGATGGGCAATCATACATACATCTTGGATATAATTACACTTTACTTAAGTTTACTTAGGTACATGCATATCATAGTAGTTTGCATATGAGACACCTAGGGAGATTTTCTACATTGAGAGTGTGTATGTAGGAGAATTTCCACCTTTTATGGTGTGATCTTGTTTCTACTTATCATATCCACTTATTGTGGAGTGATAATTCCACCTTTAGTGGGTGATCCACCTCATGTGGAATATTTTACTATTTCTCCTACCTACCCCTACGTACCCTTGCATCTCACTGAGCCACATGACATCATTGTGTGCTCTCTTGTCTCCTAGCCTTGCCTTTATAATAAGGCCCATCTATATTATATGTAACTTGATGATCCAGTTGATCAGTATTTTCATCTTGATAGAATATAGCTTAATCCTATCAATATTTCCTCTCTCTATTTTGTACTTTTCATTGAGCTCTTGATCTTGGCAAAATCCCACATTTATTATGGATAAATGATTTTTACATTAGATGTTATTTTTAAATGCATGGCATTAAAATGGAAATTATGATGAAATATTCTTCAACTATAGTTTTGTGGACTAACCTATTGATCATTTAATCTTAGTGGGAATGATGCAAGAACATGTCCAAGAAAAGAACTTGGGTGTGGTAGAAGTTTCCTACCCACCTTGCAATAATTAGCATGATGGAAACTAGATGAACACACACTCACATAGTTGCATACATATTGTATTATGCATCGTTTAATACTAAATTTTATGTATTTATGGATGTGTAGTCTAATTTTAGCATTATGGTTTAAGTGATGTCTATAGTTGTGTAAATTTGTTTTTGTTAAGTTTGTTTCAAATGACTTGTTAGGAAACATAAAGCCATCCCCTTATTTTTATGTCAATATACTCATAAACTATGTACTTGTTTTATTAGAAATTAAAACGTTTGTATTTTTTTCAAATACAAATATCTTCTTTTCAAATATGTATGTATGTATGTATGCATATTATTGTTGTGAATAATGTAGAATGATTTTTGATTAGAACTATGTAATCTTAAGAGAATAACATTACCTGTTTAATTAGAATTAAAATATTTGAACTTCAAAATTTTAATAAGATATTGCATATGAATTCCTTTTTTTCACATTACCCATTTAAATATTGATGAAATTTTTATTAGCCCATAGACTATATATATATGGTGGGAATGCCCATTAGTTTTTCCTCCTATCAGAAGCCAAATTAATTTTGGGTTAGTCTTTTTTCAAGGAAATTTACTGTTCCTTCCACGAAGGTCTGATTGCATTGTGTACAGACCACTGGCCCGCTTCACACCAATCTATAACGCGATGTTGCAGATGTTGCTGCTATCAATTTTATGGAGTTTTCAGAAGAATCAATCCTAATGAAGACTAGCTTGAGTTTCCCTATCTCTCCTATCTGAAAGAATAATATGCATATCAATTTATCGTTGAAACTTGACAAACTCAATCTTTCACTCCAACACCCCGCACCTAGCGCTGGAATTGAATCTACTCTTCAACAACATGGTTCCTAGAAATTTATGGATGGCCTTTCAATTTAGTTCTGGATATGGCACTCGCAAAGAATGAGGTTCTCAGAGCTATGAATTTGCATTTTCTAATTCTCTTTGCATTTTTCCCTAAGTTTGCGTGCGTTAGCATTTCAAGTCCTTTAGGTGCATATTGTTCCTGGGTAATGAGCCTAAATCCTTTTAATTAGTTTTATTATATTTTGAGTGTGATTCTCAATATGTTGTTTCGCTTATAGAGTTTTCCATGTATCTAATGTTCATGTGCTAAATGTGCTTTATGGTTTTATGTTTTGCAATTGCAGTATCAGATTAATCGTTGTATAGATCTGAAAATAATTGATCTAGATTGCTTTACCACCCCTCTTAGTCTTACAGTGTGTTCAACAATGTTAAACTAGTAATCCACATTTGTCAGTCATATATAAATGATGAAATCCTATGTAAACATATAGTAAAGTTATAGATTGATTGTGAAAATATTGGAGTGTATGTACACCATCTTTTACAATAACTATTTGTTCCTCTATAGTAGATTATCTTGTACAAGGTTAAGTGATTATTCCATCTTTTATACAAAGTGAAGGGTTGAGAAATAAATGAATAACTTTTTTAATAAAATTATATGATATCTAGTGTAAGAATTTTCTAGTAAGAAGCTTACCCAATAGAAGACACAATTTTCACTATTGAATTTTATGTGACAAAACATATAGATCGTGTACAATTAGGAATGTGTATTCTTGTTAAAGAAATGATTTTACTTTCTTTCAACAAGATAGTTCCATCAATATTTTTATTAATTTATATTTTTAGAAAAATTATGAATAATCGTATAATTATATTAATGATAATAATAGGAGAAGAAGCATCTAATATCTTAGCTAGAAATAAAGAAGAATGAAAGAAAGATTCTTTTTATAGTCCATGCCAAGTACCATACTACTTGTGGGAGTCACCTAATTGTGCTACAAGTGATATGTGCATCCTCTCAAAATACATGCTTTAATTTAAAAAATATATTTCAAATGAATAAAACATAAATACTTAGTACATACATATTGTAAAAAACACTATTACATAAAACCACAAGAACACCTTAGTACCCCAATTCAATAGTGTATGTAGGATGTGATGCTATCATGATTTCTAAATGCATGTGTATTATGTGCTAACATGTAATGATGCAGAATAAAACTATATGATAAGAAGATCTTTTTGGTGTGTCATTATACTTGGTCATATGATAGCAGGCTACACAGACTCAAGAAGGGATAGTGGAAAAAGGGGATGAAAGGTAGAAGATATGGAAGTGAAAAGAACTTCTTGTGCTATTATCATCATTGAGCTTAATTATGGCAAATAGGTTTTGACAATCCAGATATGTGCTCGACCTAGAAATTCATTGTACCCATTTGCATGGAGATCAAACAATCACAAACAAGAAATGCTCCAATTCACACTAGACTCACAATGCCCTCATATCCTTGGACAACACATAGCATTACTAAGAGACAATCCACAGACAACAAAATAGGTGAACATACCCCATCTTCACCTTTCTAGTCAAAGACATCCTAGAGATAGAATCTCTAGTTAGAGGCATCCTTGAAAAGCTAAAAGACATGTCACCATACAAGATATAATCAAAATAAAACCAAGACTTGACACCAACATAAACTGGAATCCTCAAGTTATTAGTGTTGATTGCTTCTCATCTAAAATTGACTTAATCTATGAAATTTATACTTTATTGCAGAGAATAATGGAATTTTATTGTGGATTGGCGATGCAAATGCTCTTTTATTGTGAACTGTGCATGAACAAAAAAAGGAAGATAAAAAGATGATGCTCCTCAAAACATGTGATGCTTAAGGTTCCACACCCATCACTAGACTTAGGATTTTCCCTAGTTACAAATAGGACTTGATTTATTGTGGAAGAAGAGGAATGGAAAGGAAGGGGAAGTTGTATGAAAGGGAACCAATCTTAGGTAGATCAATAACCAACCATGATGGGAGTAGTAGGATGTGAGTGTGAGCAAGGTGAAAGGATCAGATTGAATTCTGAAGGAGGGAGGACCAATGTCTCTAAGCATGGCACCGGTAACCCGGTTTTCACAATGGTATTTGCCCAGGGCATCATCGAAGTGGTTTTCATCGTTGGAAGAATTTATTTCTCTTTACCTTTTTTTATTTTTTATTTTTTTTGTGTCACACAGTGCCTATTTGACAAGTTTTCACCAAGTAACGATCTTTTTTATTTTTATTATTTTTTGGTATTTTTAAAATATTTTTTAATATTTTTTTGTATTTTTTTGTATTTTTGACAATGGGATATTCTGAAAAACTATGTGTAAAACCTGTGAAGGTGCATTCTATTCATAGGGTCCTCCAAAGGTTCTCCATCTTGTGTTGAGAGTTGATATGCACTTGATCCATAGAATGTTGTGATGACGTAAGGACCAATCCAATTTGGTTCGAACTTTCCCTTTTTCTCTCTATCTTGTTGATTCTTATGATTTTCTTTGAGAACTAAGTCACCCACCTCAAATGTGCCAGAATTTACCTTATGATTGTAGCTTCGACGTTCCTTGACTAAATGATGTGTTTCTCCATTAATTGTGTTCCTTGATGAAGGAACTAAGGTAGGATTACTAATGTGTGAACTACGTTGGCCCATATTAGGGGAGATCAACTCTTGTTCTTTTTTCTTCATAGGATTTTTATCCTTGACTTTGATTTTGATTTGGAATGAAGGGATTCTCTTTATTTTTTACTTTAAGATTTTTCTTTTCAAAGCTTGACTTTTGATCCCCAACAAGTAAGGGATTTTGTAATTCTTATTGATCCAAGTCTATAAGTGGAGTGGAAATGGAATGAGTGGATAACATGGTAAGGTTGTATGAGTTCTCCAGAGGGATGGCGATATATTCAATAGATTCTTTGTTGGCACCACTCTTAGGACTATTGATATCAAGAGTTACTCGCGCCACTAGAGGAGATTTGCATTCAGACCTTAGTAGCCACAATACTGGGTGGTTCATACCCAATTCCTTGATATTTTAAATTATGTGTAGGATACTCCTATCAACTAAATGCCTTAGGAGATAGTGGGAGTTAATCAACATGAAAGAGATACTCACCACATCCCATGTCTTTAACCTTGAATTTTTATTTGAGCTCTACTTGCTTTGATGCAGAAGCTTTCAAGGATTCTGGATTCACATATGTTGATGATGGAGTTTCTTCTCTATTAATTGGAATTATTATCTCTGATCCTGGTCATAGGTTATTCCAACATATGAACCGATTTGGATCACCTTTTATTTTTACATCAACTCCATTGTAAGGAAATTTGATACATTGATGATATGTTGATGGTAATACTCTCATTTCATGTATCCATGGATGTCCCAAAATTATGTTGTATGTGAGCTCTAGATCAAGGACTTGACATACCACATCCTTTGTAATTGGCCCAGCTCTAAGAGGTAAGTTGACTGTGCCCTTGGATGAGTGCTCTTCATCATCATATGCCTTAATGGTGATTGCATGTGTTGACTGTGCCCTATTGGAAGCAGCTCTAGAAGCTCTTTGAATCTGAAAAGTTAAGCCTTTTTGTTCTTGACAATTTTTGTGTAATTTCCCAGTAGTGAACACAGACGCAGTTTTACTAAATTCAGACTTGATTTCTGATCCTAGACGTTGTTATAGTAAACATAGACATTGTTTTACTAAATTCAGACTTGATTTCTGATCCCAGACGTTGTTATAGTAAATAGTTATAGTAACCAAACAACAGACCTAGTACTAATGAAGAGATCAAACTCGAGATATTCAAGAGCCATCACGGTGAAAACAAGAGGCATCCATCATAGAGAAGCAATTGTATATAGTATGTCAAGGACTATCATGAGTGAATACCCATGAAGAAATAACAAGAGTGATGAAAGGATAAGGAGGTCATGTACAAAGGTTGAGTGAAATATATTTCAGTCCTTTCAGGCTCCCTAAGGATATTATGTTCTTTCATAGAATATTTTGTTTATACTTGTTTAAGGTTAGTGTTCCACATGGAATGATATGTTTTGGTCATAAAGGAGCTTTCAAAGATAATGAGCCCAAAGACATGCCAAGACAGTGTTAGCACACAAAGGCTCCTTTCTTGCCACCAAAGGGTAGAGCACCAAATGATCTTGACAGAGGAAAAATCAGAATAAAAGACAACTTTATGAATTATAGAACATGAATGAAATAAGAGACATTAATTTGCTACAGTTATCAAGTTTTCATGGAGAAATGAATTAGATGTTCATTGTTAACATCAGTGGTAGATATGTTTAGGACTATCCAACTCCAATGTTGCAGATAATAAGGAATCTCATGAATACATGGCTAAATGATACAATCAAAACTAATTAGATAGTACAATCATATGAAACTAAACAAAGAATCCACATGAAGAAAAAATCACAGCAACTAAGGGATACAACTCAATGATACATGGTTGACTACAAAAGGCCTCACTCACATTAATGAGAAGGAAAACAATCTTCATATTAAATAAAGCATTGTACATTCAATCTAAATATGAAGCACAACAGAGAGGAAAAGGCAGGGTTGTAAATGCAGTGAATACTTGGAACCTCTCTTCATTGTAGACCGAAATTTTGTGGGTGAAACTTTACCATATAGGCACCACACACCCTAAAAGTAGGGTTCTTCAGCTATGGCACCTCTTCCCTCTTTAATTACTATAGACTGCACAAAGTTAAGTAGTATTGTACTTCCAAATGAAGAAATTGTATTGAGGTGTAATTATCTACTACTGCATGCAAGGGTAAAGAGTATCGTCAGACAAACTAGCCAAAGCTGGAAACACAAAATAGGTGAAATATAATTTATTGACATCATTTAAATAACTTGATTAATCTTAAGATTTTCATTCTCAACTAGTCAAATGCAGATAAAGTAATTTTTAGTATTGATCCTAAACATTACAGTTCAACCCTAAATTAAAAAATCAATATCTTTTGATTGGTGCCATGGGATAAGGAAACGTGAGGACTGTAGTAACCTTTTGGCACTTTATAATACATCAGTGCCAAAAAGGACCCACCTCTTATAGATGAAAACTTATCTCTCACTACTTCTAGAATATCGTATTGCATATATTGTAAAAATACGAAACCAGAGTGCCTAAGATGAGAATAAGGATTTCTCAAGATTTCATTGCCATATATTGCTTTCATAAAGAAATATATATGGGCTCAAAAACCAATTTTATCTGACTCCAGCTCATGGCCAATGAACAAAAAAAATCTTTAAACCCCCAATGGAGGGATCCTAAAATAATGGAGTGAATGAAGGGGGCGCCCCAGTGTTTGAAATCCCAAACTGGGTCGAATGCCATATAATTAACCATGGGGGGTATGAGCAAGTATTGGCCTACAGTTAAGACTAGTCACCGATATGGAACCTCGAGAAACATTTCCCAATCAATTCCATTTCTATCATATATGCACCCATTTGAGATATGCACTTTCTAACCTTTTGGGGCTGAAAATAATATAAATAAATAAATTTCTAAACTATGCCCAAGATTTTATTGACACTGGGATCCCTCACATTTTTTGATGGGTGGTGGCACATGACATGGAAGGGTCGCTCCTTGCCTATTCCTTCATTTTGTGAAAGAATGGTTGAGAAGTAAAAGACGAGGGCCACAACGGAGTGGTTGTCGAATAGACAACCAGTGGCACGGTGAGATCCCGCTCAAGAAAAGTAGAAATGTAGAGATTTGATACACAAGCTATCATCCTAATAAAAACCAATCTTTTCCTTTACAAATTTATATTTTCCCACAAAACTACCTCTTCTAATCGAGTTCGTTGGAAGCCAAATGTTGCAGGCCGATCCATTGCAACCATCACAAATTTTGTAAGGGGCTTGACTCGGTTTTTAAGAGTTTGTGGTAAAAAAAGTAGGTTAGGGATGATTGATTTTATGTTTTCACTTCCCACCATTCCTCTTTTGAAAATTCATGTATCTTTTGTCTTAACTTTTAATTTAAGACAAATTAAAATCATTTTGTTTTTTAATTTAAGATAATTAAATAATAATTCAAGTATTTAAGACAATATAATAATATTGTCTTTAAAAAATGTCTTAAATAGCTCTCTTATGTTGTAGCCAGTCTAGCTACAAGAAGCGCAAGATCTGAAACTGTTGCCATTATACCGTCTGGATCGAATGAAGCAAGAAAACATGAAACCGGCTTGAGAAGCCGTGTGTGTTACGACAACCCTTGTCAGCATTTAAACATTTCTTTGGAAGCTTATATATTTGACTCTGTATTTTTTCTATTGATCACGATTTTTCATTATTTACAATTAGTATATAATATATTATTTTATCAATCTCAATCATGTCATGTGATCCATTATCAAGATGTGAAGAACCGTCCACGTTTGAAATTAATCCCGACTTTCTACATTCTGATAATGAAACAGAATATTACCCCAAACATTAACAAAAATGCATTGATATAGATGTCTCAAAGCTGATGTTTTCTAGTATCTTTCTAGATGGATACATTGAGTATTCAAGTAGGAGTTTAGTTACTTATACAGAGAAGAGAGCTCCGCGTGTTACGATGGAAGGAAAGACCAGAGTTCAAAGCCGCCTATCATATGATAATGAGAGCCCCAGTCTTTTGAAATTCGAATGGTCATGAACAATCAGACTTATGTTATCTCTGGCTTGACAATTTCTGCATTGTCAAAATCTACTTATTTGTATTCAAAGCAGCGATCTGTGACTTTCAATACCTAAAGTTGCGTGTGTTTCAAAAACCATGACAATGCATGTTGAATTTAGTTAACTAGCATGTGCACAAAAGGGGTGTAAGTATTATGCCAGTAGAAAAACCTTTCTAAATTAATAGGTTAGAAAGTCAATTCAATTTATATATCTAATATATTATTTTGATTAATAAATGTTAAATTTGTGAGTTAAAATTATTCACAACAATCTATTTGCGCTCTCTTTTACAAATACAAAGTTTGTTTGAGATTTTATAGTAGTACATTCCAGTCCACAATGTTTTGCTACCTTGGACGGTCATATTAAAATGATGATAATAGTGTTCGGAATATGAAGCCCAACAGTTACATGGCTGTTTGTCTTCCCCAGAAGACTCTTCATTTCATATTTGATATGTTTATATAAATGGCTGTATGCAGCCCATACATGATGTACTGTGTAGTATTAGATATTGGTTAATAAGAATTCTCTCTGCTTTCTGGTGGACATAGGCACTTAGTGGTGAACAACATTAATCTTGTGTCTCGAGTTCATTGTTGTGTCTATTATTCTTTCTGTTGTTTTCTATTCATTATTATGTGTTTTCACTGCTCGTTTTAAACTTGCTGGGTGCTTTTATCTTATCAATAAACAGGATGAAGTTTCAAATGATGAGGCCGAATCAGATGATGAAGCCGAATCAGATGATGAAGCCGAATCAGATGCATTATATGAATACTTTTGGGTGGTGTTAGAGTCATCAATAATTATAGAGTGGTGGAAAAGGTGGACATTTTTTTAGCATTTATGATTGTATTCTAATTAACTGTCAATGAATTAGATTTATTTGATCTTGCATTTATTGAAATATATTATATAGTTTACCAACAATTAAAAGATACAGTGTTTCTTTAACTACATACGGTCCCAAACAAATGATCAATGAAAACTATATATTGGTGTTAAAAACATAGTATATTAATGCTAAAATGATGGTATATTAGTGCGAGACATGTTTACAACTCAAACTCCATCCATAATATAGCCTATCGGCTAATTATATTGACAAATGTTTTATAATGCAAGTTATGGAGGAGTGAGGAGTCAAAATACATTATTTTATTCTATAGACAATTAGTAATGATTAATAATACTAATTATAAACATTATATTTAGATATATGCTTTTTATTATATTTAATTTTAATTATTAATTAACTATATAATATATTCAAATATTTAATATACATTAATTATTAATTAGATATATAAATAGGCATAAAAAATGGATCCATATCCTCCCTTAGTAAAGCTTAAAATCACAATCAAGGGTAAACCAAGTACCATGATTGCCTTAGATAAAATTATTTTCTTGAACCAATACAAGATCATAATGATCATGATGGTGGTATTTTAGTTGATCAGGAAGAATAAGATCTCATTTAACTTGATATTTGATTCTAGTAATATTGTACATTAGGATGAGTTCCTAAATCCTTAGATGACACTATTTTAAGAAAAAATGTAACTAACTTTCTATCCTCCCACCCATATTCTACTTACCATCCAAATTTCAAAAATAGAAGGGAAACACCATTCTATGACAAGACACTCAAAACCTATCTATGCCTAAATCCAAAATCATTTAGCAAAAAACAAATCCTTATCCTCACACAAAAGTCAATTACTAAGCCTTCAAAATATTGTCAAGATTCTAATAAACAATCTACCACCTTTTGCACAAATGATCCTTGGTTTGAGAGATTTATTATTCAATATCAAAATCCTAGTCAACATTACATTAGTGAAGCCAATGTGAAACCAAAATCACCATTAAAGAAAGACCTAATCCTATGAATTCACTAGAGAAATTTTGCTATCCAAATCAAATAAAAAATTAATTTATTAATGACGATGATGATAGTATTGTAGATCAAGTTGAATATAATAATTAAAATATATTTAATAATGAGATTATTATAGATAAACTTTCTGTGAGCTTTCATTACACAACCTATGACTCTGTTGACAAGGGAAACCCAATCTTAACTTGACATCCTTCTTTCTAGTCAATGTTTCCAAGACCAAGTTCATGAGAGCACTCCATATATTTCACACATTATGTATATCCTTCATCTTCCTCCTTACAATATAACTTCCAATCCATCTATCCAAAATATTAATACACATTACAAACACACCAAAAGCCAAATAATTCTTTTTATATTTCTATTGAGGACTATTAAAATGAAGAATATATATCACACAAATTCAATGATGTTACTTTTCCCAAGAATATCCACAACTCGCATGGTGCCATTCCTATCCAACAAATAACACCATACAATAAAAATTCTAGCAACATGCCCATCCAAGATCAAGTACCATCATGTAAGGATCTTGTAAATCTGAGTATATTAAGCATGAACTAGAGTTTCCTAAAATCATGACTTCCTATCAAATACCATCTTCTCATATTGTGTCTATCCAACCTATCAAAGAGTCTCCTAGTCCCATCCTTGTCCAAAATCAAACACTATCATAAAAATCAATACCCACAAATTCTATTCAAGAATATTGGCCTATGTTCAAGTCGAAATCCATTTATGAATTGTTCAAATCCTATCAATACTACCCAAGAAATTTTTATGTTCATCTTAAATCAAGAGATGTGTAAACAAACAAATCCAAAGCAAGTTCAAATATGTCACTTGTATAAGTCTTATTCGATTGTGGTCACAATGGTCACTTTCACAAAAAGGATAGATAGCACTGAACCATATGTTGTCTGAGTCTGTTGAAAGATTTGATTTTGTTGAAGCTTATTGTTGCTACTGTCTCTCATCTGAAACTGACTGAATCCATAAAACTGATACTTTATTGCGGAGAAGATGAAACTTTATTGCGGATCTTCGATGCAAATGTTGCTTTATTGCGGATCTGTGATGCAAATGTTGCTTTATTGCGGATCTGTGCACGGATAGACTTGAAGGAAGCTGGAAGAAACTGTACTCCTCGAAACATGTGATGTTCTCAGTTCCACACCCATTACTAGACGTAGAATTTGGCCGTAGTCATAGATAGGATCTGATTTATTATGGATGGAAAGGGAGGCGAAAAGGGAGGTTTATTATGAATGGCTAACCAATCTTGGGGTAGATCAATAACAAGCCATGATGGGACTGGGTAAGTTTATTGTGGATGAATTGGTCGTGAGTGTGTGCAAAGTGAAAGGATGAAAGAGAATCCTGAAGGAGGGAGGAGCAAAGTCTCTACGCATGGCGCTGGTGATCCAGTTTTCACCATGGTACTTGCCCAGGGCGCCACCGAAGTGGTTTTCACCGTTGGATGAAATTATTTCTCTTTACTTTTTTTGATTTTTTCAATTTTTTTTTTGTGTCACAAGGCGCCTGTTTGCCAGGTTTTCACCAAGTAACGATTTTTTTGTTTTATAATTTTTTTTTTGTATTTTTGAATTTTTTGATTTTTTTTGTATTTTTGAATTAGGATATTCCGATGAGCTATGTGTAGAACCTGCGAAGGTGCATGCTGTTGATAGGATCCTCCAAAGGTTCACCTTCTGTAGTTGAGAGCTGATATGCCCCAGATCCATATACCGCTGTGATGATGTAAGGACCAAGCCAATTTGGTTCGAACTTGCCCTTCTTATCTCTGTCTTGCTGATTCTTGGGGTTCTCTTTGAGGACTAAGTCACCTACTTCAAATGTGCGAGGCTTAACTTTGTGATTGTAGCTGCGACTCATTCTTTGTTGGTAAGCCTTGAGATGATTAAAAGCAGTGTGTCTTCGTTCCTCCAGCAGTTCTAGTTCTTGTAAGCGAGAGACCCTGTAATCTTCATCGTTGATTATGTTTCTCAAGGAGACCCGTAGAGAAGGTAACTCGACCTCAATAGGCAAGATGGCTTCAGCGCCGTAGACAAGTGAGTAAGGTGTAGCTCCTGTAGGTGTGCGGACACTTGTACGGTAGGCCCAAAGTGCAGGATTGAGTTGGATATGCCAGTTACGGCTAGCGTCGTCGACTGTCTTTTTAAGGATTTTGAGAATTGTTTTGTTAGATGCCTCAGCTTGGCCATTACCTTGGGGGAATATGGTGTGGAGAAACGATGAGAGATATGGAAGCGGTCACAGAGTTCACGAACATTCTGATTTTTGAAGGGACGCCCGTTATCAGTAATAATGGAAGTAGGAATCCCATATCGGCAAATGATGTAGTTCAAAATGAAGGTAGCGATTTGTTTCCCAGTAACTTGTGTGAGAGGCACGGCTTCAATCCACTTTGTGAAATACTCTGTGGCTGTGATAATGAATTTATGACCGTTGGAAGAAGGAGGGTGAATCTTGCCTATGAGATCGAGTCCCCACTGACAAAAGGGCCAAGGAGATGCAAGTGGTTGTAGTTCTTGTGCTGGTGCGTGTATGAGGTCTCCATGAATTTGACACTGCTTACACTTCTTGACAAACTGATATGAGTCTTTTTCCATAGTAGGCCAGTAATATCCAGTCCTGATGAGTTTCTTGGCCAAGGTAGGACCACTAGTATGCAGACCACATATCCCTTCATGCACTTCTCGTAACGCAATCTGAGCTTCGTCACTCTCTAAACATCTAAGAAGGGTGCCATCTAGACCTCGTCGGTATAGGATATCAGCTAGAATGACGTATCGAGAGGATTGGCGAATGAAAGTGCGGCATTGGTTGTTCGATAGATCGGGAGGTAAGATATTGTCGCGAAGGTATGTGAATATGGAACCATATAACTGGGATTCAGGACCAACAACACATATCATTTCTGTAGGAGTGATCTCATATGAAGGAATCAGGAGATTATCTACCAGGAACTCATAGCAGGTCTCATTTTGTGGTAGATCAATGAGCGAAGCAATCGTAGCCATGGCATCTGCAGCACGATTCTGTTCTCTTGGTATCTGCTCAAAATCTATCTTTGTGAAGTGTTGTTTCAAATCATCTACCAGTTGTTTGTAAGGCATTAGCTTTTCATATTTTGTTTGGTAATCATCAGTTGCTTGATGGATGACAAGTTGAGAATCCCCAAAAACACGAAGTTCCTGGATCTTCCACTGAACTGCAATTCTTAATCCAGTTGTTAATGCCTCATATTCTGCTATATTGTTGGTGCAAGGAAATGATAAGCGGTATGATTTTGGTATAGAATCGCCTTGAGGAGTTATAAAGAGTATACCCGCTCCTGCTCCATGCTGTGTGTATGAGCCATCAAAGTATAGTTGCCATGGCTTCACATGTGATATTGTTAAAATTGCTTCATCTGGAAATTCTGACTGTAGAGGAACATCATCTATCATGGAAGCATCTGCCAATTGATCTGCAATTGCTTGTCCTTTTATTGCTTTTCTGTCTACGTACTCGATGTCAAATTCACTCAGAATCATTACCCACTTGGCTAGCCGCCCAGTAAGTGTAGCTTTGTTGAGAAGATATTTTAGTGGATCAATTCTGGCAATCAACTTAGTCTTGTGAGTGAGCATATAATGACGTAATTTTAGTGAAGCAAAGACCACAGTGAGACAGGCACGCTCGATTGGTGTGTAATTTAGCTCATATCCCACCAGTGTGCGACTGATATAGTATACTGCTTTTTCCTTGCCGTCAGGTATTTGTTGTGCTAAGAGTGCCTCCAGTGTCGTTGGAGTAGCTGATATGTAGAGTAACAAAGGTTGATCTGGAATTGGTGGCATCAAAACTGGTGGGTTCAAAAGATAAACTTTGAGCGCCTGAAATGCCTGTTGACAGTTCTCATCCCATTTGAACTTGATGTTTTTGTGTAGCAGGTGCTAGAAAGGATTACACTTATCTGCAAGTTGCGCTATGAATCTTCGTATGGATTGGAGTCTCCCTTGTAAAGATCAAAGTTGACTGATGTTCCTCGGTGGCGGCATGTTCAAGATAGCCTTGACTTTTGCTGGATCGGCCTCAATTCCTCTTTTAGACACAATGAATCCTAGGAGCTTCCCTGAGGTTACTCCAAAGACACATTTCTTTGGATTTAATCTTACTTTGTATTTTTCCAGCCGATCAAAGACAACTGAAAGTATGTCCAAGTGTGTATCTCTGTCTATTGATTTTCCCAAGAGATCATCAACATAATCTTCCACTGTTATGTGCATGAGATCATGAAAAATAGTGGTCATCACTCTTTGATAAGTAGCGCCTGCATTTTTCAGCCCAAAAGGCATGACATTCCAACAGAAGGTTCCCCATGGACAAGTGAATGATGTTTTATGTTGATCTTCAGGCGCAATCCTGATTTGATTATATCCAAAAAATCCGTCCATTAAAGATAGCATTTCATGACCTGCTGTGAGATCAACGATCAAGTCAATGTTTGGTAATGGGAAGTCATCTTTCGGACAAGCTTTGTTGATATCTCTGAAGTCTATACATATTCGGATACTGCGATCTGGTTTGCTGACAGGTACTAAATTGGAAATCCATTCGGGATAATCAATTGGGCGTATGAATCCGACATCCAATAATTTCTCCAGCTCTGCTTTGACTAGTAATGCCACTTGTGGGTGCATTTTCCTTAATTTCTGCTTTACTGGCTTTGCCCCCGGTTTGACTGTCAAATGATGCATTACCAAATCCGGATCCAATCCAGGCATATTAGCGTATGACCATGCAAAGTTGATTTGTCGTTCCTTAAAGAAGCTTATGAATTTTGCTTTTTCGGACTCTATCAAAGATTGAGCTAAGAATATGTTGTGTGGAACTTCTTCCGTACCAATGTTTGTCTTTATAGTTTCCTCTATCAGCATGGATGACTTTTCCTCATATGACGTTGGGAGAATGTCGAGCCTTCCATCTTCGGGTGCCTCAGAGAGGTTTTCACCCTCAGATATGTCCTTTCTTTTTACTTTTTTGGAGTCAGATAGCGCCACAGTGTGGTTTTCGCCATAAGACCCTTGTTTTGTTCTTATTTTCACATTTTTGCGACTAGAAGGCCCGACACCCTCACCGAAGTATGCCATGTTGTTGAGTTCTATGGTGTATCCTGCTTTGTGGTCTCCAGGGGGAAGATCATCTCGAATGCCAAGATAGTCGACAATAGCTTCGTCATTTTGAAATGTATCAAATTGTGCTGGTCCTTCATGATTCCAGTCAATGAGTTGGGGGTGAACAAGGGGAAGGTCATTAGTGTTTTTAGAGTTTGCTGGACAAAGAGTGAAGATGTGGTTATATTCAGGTATGTCAAGGCAATCGTTGAGGTCATCGATGGCACTCTCCTCATCAGTTTCGATCGTGAGTGAATTCAAATTGTCATCACTAGTAGTGCCTTCTGGGACAGGTGTCCTCATCCTATGCGATTTCAACCTTGGACCTTGAAACGAAGATTGTGCGGGATCCTTATGGGTTGGTTCTTGACCAACTCTGAACTTTTTGTAAAATTCCTCCTCCTCTGTAGGTTCATTTGGCTCTCTGAATGTCTCAGTGAGCTCATAGTCACTGGAGGATTTGTCTGAACCCCATTCCCACTTATTAGAATCTGTGGAATAATAATCCTCTTGTTGAACTTCGGCCACTTTGATTTGCCATGCCTCTTTTGTTCTTTTATTGTGAATGTTGGAATTCAGAAAACCAAGTCCCTTGGAGCGTTCCCTTCTTGTAGTTAGCTTAGGTTGTAAGGGCTCCATGACACCTTCTTTGCGTAACCCGAGAGGGCTTTTTCCATCATACCCAAATCTTTGCAGAATTTTGAAGCCTTTGCCATAGTTCTCACAGGGTATAATAATTTGATCTTGCGTGTCCTCTTCAATGTCTCTATAGAGCATTTTATATAAATTTTCTTCTTCTAGTTCGCCCCATCTTTGAAAGATGGTAGGATCCCATCTGAGTATCATGATGGAGATTTGCTTGTTAGGATGTGGCCTCCCATATTCTTTTGGAGAGCTCATGACTTGTCATAAAAACATTGTCTGATTCAAAGTGTATTCTCCCATGCCTTTGTCTTGAAACTTACCTCTAAGTTCACCTTGTTTAGATGTCGAGGGTTTTAATGACTCAGGGTCAATGTATGCCGAAGAGAGAGTAGCCTCACGGTTACTGGGAATGATAGTCTCAGTATGTGATCTCAAGTTATTGCAATATATGAATGGATTTGGATCACCATTGACTGTTACCTCGACTCCATTATGAGGAAACTTAATGCATTGATGATATGTTGATGGGACTGCCCTCATTTCATGAATCCAAGGACGTCCTAGCAATATGTTATATGTGAGATCTAGATCTAGGACTTGACAAACCACATCCTTTGTGACTGGCCCGATTCTTAGTGGTAAGGTAACTGTGCCCTTGGATGAACGCTCTTCATCATCATAAGCCTTGATGGTGATTTGGTTTGAAGAATTCACAGCTTTGTCAGAATATCCCAATTGTCTGATGGTGCTCAATGTACAAATATTTAGACCTGCTCCTCCATCTATCAGGACTCGCTTTATTCGATGTTTATGTATGAAGGCTTCAATGTGTAAAGGTGCATTATGTGGCTGACTTATGGAGGCATCATCGGCTTCTGTGAATGTGAGGGAGTGCGGAACGGATAGGTATCCCACCATGGCTTGAAATTGGTCCACGTTCAGATCAGTAGGGACAGTAGTGTCTCTCAAGATTTTGTCAAGGATGGCTTTATGTGCAGGGGATATACGTAAGAGCTCAAGAATGGAGATGAGCGCAGGTGTCTTCCCTAATTGTTCTACAAGGTCGTACTCAGGTTTGATTGATGAAGGATTGGTATTCTTAGTGGAGGCACGTGGCAACATGATTTTACCTCGATGAGTTGTAACATGACATTCAGAGGTAGATTCAGACGAAGAGCCAACACCCTTTAGGACAATCTTGGGTCTCTGAGAAGGATTCTCAGGATTTTTGTTCTTGATAGTAATAGTAGAGATATGATTGTCCATCGAGATGTGATTGATAGTAGAATCATAATTGTAAGGTGCTCTAGTGTAATTGGCTTGATCATCTGTGACTTTGCCTTTTCCTTTGTCATGTTTTGGGAATGGTTCCTTAAACACCTCATGTTCTTGGTTAGATGAATGTCCCTCAATCTCAATATCTCCTCTATCAATGAGATCTTGCACAATGTTCTTCAATCGATGGCAATTACTTGTCTTATGACCCTTGCTCTTATGAAACTCACAATACTCATCATCATTCCACCAATTTGGTTTGACCTTTGGTTCATATGGAGGAAAATCTGGAACTGTGATCAGTTTGTTTGCCACAAGCTTTTTGAATACTGATTCAAGTGGTTCTCCCAATGGAGTGTACTTCCTTCGAGGTTTAGAAGTTGTTTGATTGTTCACTTGATTGTTGGTAGAACTTGATCCAGAAAAAAAAAACTTGGGTCTCACTATGTTGGCATCAACAACACCATCATTAACTGTGTTCTTGTTCTTGTTCCAAAATTTTGGTTTATCCTTTCCTTTAAAGTCCTCTTTGTTTTCTTTGAATAGTTTGATAACTCCTTGTTCAATTAAGACTTTTTCTGTTGCTAGGCCCTTTTCAATAACATCTTTGAATGTAGACAAACAAGCTTTCCTGAGATCATATCCAATAGCCTTGTTAACATTTTGTGTGAATATTTCTACCATTTGTTTCTGTGGGATTTCGCAAGAGCATCTGCTGGCTAGATTTCTCCATCTTTGTAAGAATGATGCAAAAGATTCTCCCTCTTTTTGCTTGGTGTTGCACAAGGTAGTAACTGAGACATCTGTTTCAATGTTGTAAGAGAAATGCTGAATGAATGCCTCTGCCAAGTCGCCCCATGACTTAATACCAGGAGGTAATTGAGAAAACCATTCCATAGCTTGATCGCCTAAGCTCTGTGGGAACAACCTCATCAAGTATGTTTCTTCTGCCGCTACCTCAATGCAAGCTGTGAAGAATTGTCTTATATGTGCCTTGGGGTCTCCTCTCCCTCTATATTTGTCAAATTTTGGTGTCACAAAGTGTGCAGGAAACGGAGGCATTGGAATACTCTTATCAAAGGGATAAGGACATATATCTCTCATAGTGTATGTAGGTTTTGATGTATTAAAAGTAATTAAAGCATTCATCAAACATAATTAAATGATGTAAACTTGAAAAGTAATGGTTACATTTTGTCTAAACTTACAATACTCCTAAACTCCCTAACACATGAAAGAATACCAAGTTGACTATTTTGGTTCTTAAAAAGAATGAGAAGAGTTTCACATAGTAAAAATACACATAAATGAGGGCATTATCTTCTTGACCTGCATAAGATACATAGACTAACAAAACAAAAAATCAAGTATCAATCATGATTTAAAATTTTACTTTCAAATTTTCATAAAAAAACACAATTTTCTAGTGACATCCATCAAAGGATTCCCAAAGCTCTTCCATCTCAAAATACACACTTTAATTTAAAAAAAAACAAAACCATTTCAATAAGAAAAACATAGACACTTAGTATATGTACATATTGTAAAACACACTATTTCATAAAACCACAACACCTTAGTACTCCAATTCAATCTCTTTTATAACCTTGGACAAACACATGCAAGGAAATCTTGTTATACACTCAAAATTCATACAATGATCATTTTCTTGTGCAAACAAGATTCATACTCACAACTATTTCACTATATGCTCAGAAATGCATGAACATAGTTCTATTTTGCATCGGTAATATTCTAACATTAGTAATCTATTTTGTACCAACAAAATGGACATACATTATATTTTCATTATGCAGCCATAAAATGCATATAAATAATTGTTTCTTTTGTACCCATAAAATGCGTAAATATTATTATTCACTTTTTAACTCCAAAATAAATACAAATGATGCTCCTTGCACATAGATGTGTTAGACTAGCAACCTTCCTTTTTGAATAATTTACAATTGAGGAACTCCTATCTAAACATCTAGTATAAGGTACAAATTGATTGTGAAAATATTGGAGTGCATGTACACCATTTTTTACAATAACTATTTTATCCTCTATAGTAGATTATCTTGTATAACGTTAAGAACCCTATCCAATAGAAGACACAATTATCATTATTGAATTTTATGTGACAAAAAATATACAAAGATATACAATTAAGAATGTATATTCCATTTAAACAAATAACTTTACGTTCTTTCAACAAAATAGTTTTACCAATATTTTTATTAATTTATATGTTAAAATTTTTATAAATAATCATATGATTATAGTAATAGGCGTAACCTGTCATAATGACAATAGGAGGAGAAGCATCTCATATCTTAGCTATGAAACAAGTCTTTAAGAAAATATATGACACCTAATTTTTAAATATAAAGAAAATAAAATATCAAAGTATATATTTATTTTTAATATTCTCTCGGAACAGTGTATTGCGTGTGAATTACGCTTCTCTCATTACTGGTAAAATGACAGCAATGTTTTATTGATAATAAGTGGTGAGCGTTGCAACGGCCTACGCGGCTACACCACAGTGTCAATACGAAGATGACAACACTTATTAATATATTAGTCCACACACAAACATAATCCTATATATATCTAGGGACAGAATACAATAGTGTAGTCTGTACCGGAGGGGCAAGCGAATGTGGCCGTATCGTCCTTGGCATAACTGTAGGCCTGAGGGCACTGCTGCTTGAATATCATTGAGTAGTTTGTCGCAGGACAGCTGTTGGTATAGCTGCCAGTGCAGCAATACTGGTCTGTTTGAAAGGCAACGCAGGCACTCTTGCATCCGCCGGCAACCTTCAATTCAGCAGGGCACACAGCGTTCACGTCGGCTTTGCATGCAGGGGCAGTGCACTGTGCATTGGTAGGGTTGATGGAAAGAGGAATATTGAAGCCGTCCACTAGCGACACGTCGTAATAGTCCTGGTCGCTCTGAGTGTACTCGGCCAGCGTGGCGGGAACAGCTCCCGAGACTGTGCAGCTCAGTTGGCCGCCGCAGTCACCGGTTTGACAGGTTCCTTTGCCGCTCGCATCGAAAGAGCAGCCGGTTCGACCCCAGAATCTTGCCGACTGTGTCCCCGCCGCCAAATTAACCGTCCATGTCTGACCCTGGGTCAGCTGCTGCCCTCCTCCGGGTAATCCCGCCGCCCACACTGTGTACCCGCACTGGTTCTTTATATCAAACTTAACTGCTCTCGCCTCTGTGACAAATAATACACACATACTATTATTGTTAGCCTTGGAAATGTTTATACTATTCAACCTCATACAACACGCATTATGTTACTATGACAGCTTACCTTGAATGTAAAGAGATATGGCCATTCCAGCCACAAGAAGAAGCGCAAGATCTGATACTTTTGCCATTATAAGTAGTATCTATATCGCATACAGCAAAGACTGAATGAAGATACAAGGAGGGGTATGTCACTTATATAGAGAGCTCCACCTCCTACGAAGGTAAGAAGGAAGCAAAGAAGCAAAGACCCGACTTTAAGAGCCGTATATCACACGAAAGCCCTCTTGTCCTTTTATAGTTTTTCTTTTCCCAATTTGTCTTTTTTTAATTTGTCTAGGTTTTATATGAAGATGCGACCAGAACATCTACAAGAAGCGCAAGATCTGAAACTGTTGGCATTATACAGCCTGGATTGAATGAATATGAACTGTTACCAAGGAAGCCTAATCCTAGCTTGAGAAGCGATGTATGTTACGGCAACCCTGGTCACATTCAAACTTTTCTTTGAAAGATTTTAGATTTTACTGTGTAAATATTTTCAATCAAGATGCGAAGAGTCATCAACGTTTTGGAACATATAGTATAAATCTTGACTTTCTACATTCCGACAATAGATCATGGATAAGAATTCTGACTCAGTACAGTATATTCTGATAATGAGACAGAATATTATTCCAAACATTGATAAAAAAAAATATTTCACAATTAATTTTAATAATATAGACCGCTCAAAGCTGATTTTTTCCAGTATGTTTCGGATAGATGGATACATTGAGTATTGAAGGAGGAGTTTAGTTGTTTATACGGAGAAGAGAACTCCACGTGCTATGGTAGAAGCAAAGAAGCCACGACCGGACTATCCTATGAGAGCCCGAGTCTTTTAAAATTCGAATGGTCATCAACAATTAGATTTCTGTTATCTCAGGCTTGACATTTTGTGCATCATCAAAATCTATTTATTTGTATTCAAAGCACTGATCTCTGATTTTCAATATCCTAAAGTTACGCGAATTTCTAAAGGCTTGACAATGCATGTTAAATTTAGTTAATTATATTGACATATGTTTTTCTAATGAAATGTATGGAGGATGAGGGATAATTAGTAATAATATTTTGTACATTTCTATTTTCTATAGTCATTTTATATAGTGTATTGTTACTATGGACATAAATATTTGTGCTTGAGTCATTTGATAATACATTTACATGATATTACTAGTTTTCAAGAATTTTATGGGTGTGTCACTTTAAAAATAAACTGTTGATCTAATAAGAACGAAACAACCTTGAAGATATTTCCATGCATTATTGATGTTTTTCAAAGATATTACACAATAAATATCACAATAGATAGCTACCAATTAATTTAATATTGATTATTTCCTAAATGTAAGTAATTCATTGTTATGTCTTCATCCTATTATACAAATTATTCCTAATTTTCCTTAAGTTCTAATCCATTTCCCTATGTCTTAACACAAATTTTGGAGTCCCAATTCCTATTTAATGTCCCATCCACAAAAAATCCAACAAATAAAATTGACTAAAAGTCCCCACATAAGCACCAAAAATAAATATAAAAGAATTAAAAAATTATTTTATTCCTCTCCACTCATTTCGTAACCATTTTATAACCATCCCTCAAAATCATTTAAAAATCCTAATTATCCTCCACCATTTACCTCATAATCACTTTAACAACTCGATCTTGATTTTTGATATCTTATTAGATCTCCATTACTGATCAACAATCCTACATCTTTATAAATAGATTCTTTAGGGAACCATTACTAGTAATCAATTGCCGTCACTACAATGTCGTGCTAATGGTTTAAGCAACCACATTATCATTTTTTATAAAATCCACCCTCATCATACAAGAGAGGTTTATTGGGTGAAATGCATTATGGTGTATGAATTGAAGTCATAGTTGCAGGAGTTTTTGAACCAAGGGATTATTAGACCTAGTCTATCTCCATGCAGTGGACTGCTCATTTTTGTGAAGAAAAATAATGGGACCTTGTGCTTGTGTATTGACTATGGGATGTTGAACAAAGTAAAAGTCAAGAATGGGTATCCCCTATGAAGGATTAATGATCTCTTTGATCAGATGAGAGGATCTATAATATTATCTAAGATAGGTCCCTTAGATATGGCTACCACAAATTGAGGATTAAGGAAGAGGATATTTAAAAGATAGCTTTTAGGACTTATTATGGCTACTACGATTTCACATTAGTGTCATTCGAGTCAAATAATGCTACAACTTTCATGAATCTATTGAACATTGCATCAAGAGATTGAGGATAGTTTTACAATTCCTAAGGGAGAATAAGATCTTTGGTAAGCTATTCAAGTGTACTTTCTACAAGGACAAGGTGAATTATCTACACCTTATGATTTCAATGGGAGAGATTGTAGTTGATCTAGAGAAAATAAAAGCAATCGTGGGGTTGCCTACACCATATAATGTAACTAAAATCTAGAGCTTCATGGGACTTGCAAGATACTACAAGAAGTTTGTATAAGGATTTTCTAAAATTGTAGCACCAATCACTTCACTCCATAGAAAGGGAAAAGGTTTGAGTGGAATGAGAAGTGTGACCAAGCTTTCCAATTTTTGAAGAAGCTCATTTCAAATCCTATATTGATTGTACATAATCCAAATGGGTAATTCATGGTGATAACAAAATGCATAAGGATGAGGTGTAGGAGGAGTGCTAATGCAGAATGGGCAAGTTGTTGCCTATTATTCTAGGAAGTTGAAATAATATAAGGTGAACTATGCATCCCATGACCTAGAGTTAGTAGCCATAATTCATGTGCTTTAGATGTGGAGGCACTATATTTTGGGTAAGCCTTTTGAATTGAAGATGGACGACCTAGGCCTTAAATATATATTTACTCAACCCAATCTCAATGCTCACAAAAATAGATAGATATAGTTTCTTACTGAATATAAATTTAGGATTGAATACATTAAGGAGATGAAACATAGAGAAATAGATGCTCTTAGTAGAAGAAGGCATCTAGCAGCCATGATTACTACAAGCTATAATTTGAGAAAGTGGTTTGTAGTCTTCAAAGAGATTATTCCACGATGGAGAAAGATGTAGAGAAAAACCCCTTGGATCATCGATTTAATAGATATTTGTTTTAGTTAGATTTTATTATTAAGATACCAAGGGAGAATGTACATTCTAAACTTAGGAATTTGAGGAAGTTGATGTTAGAGGAGATCCACAACACACCATGGTAGGAAAATTGAGATCTTTATATTTTTAGCCAAGACTCGAGAGGGATGAGATTGAATTTGTAGCTTGATGATTGGAGTGCAAACATGATTGCTACAAGGAGATGAAACATAGAGAAATAGATTCTCTTAGTAGAAGAATGCATCTAGCAGCCATTATTACTAAAAGGTCTAATTCAAGAAAGTGGTTCATAATCTTCAAAGAGATTATTCCATGATGGAGAAAGATGTAGAGAAAAACCCCTTGGACCATCGATTTAATAGATATTTTTTTTAGTTAGATAGATTATTAAGCTACCAAGGGAGAATGTACATTCTAAACTTAGGGATTCGAGGAGGTTGATGTTAGAGGAGATCCACAACACACCTTATTCAAGGTGCCTAGGACTAGCCAAGATGGTAGGAAAATTGAGATCTGTATATTTTTAGCCAAGAATTGAGAAGGATGAGATTGAATTTGTAGCTTGATGATTGGACTGCAAACAAGCCAAGACTAAGCATGTACACCTAGTAGGTTTGTATAGTCACATGACATACTTGAATATAAATGACAAGTTATTAGCATGGATTTTATTTAAGGGTTGCCTATATCAAAGAATAAACATGATGTCATTTTGGTAATTGTGGATAAGTTGACCAATGTAGCGTACTTCACCCAAAGGATTTTTAAGTATGGATTGTTTACTTCAGCTAAGAAGTTTTTCTGAGAGATATTGCATTTGAATTGAGTACTTGAGATGATCATATCAAAATGAGATACTCATATAATTTCTAGATTTTGGAAAATATTGAATGAAATATTTGGGACAATATTGAATTTTAGTTTGACAAACAAAGATAGTGAAGCAAGTAGTCGAAGACCTGCTTAGGATGTATTTCATGGATTAATAGTCTAGGTTGGAGGAGTATCTTCCATTGGAAGATTTTGCATATAATAACTCCTATCATGCATCTTTGGTATGACACCATTTAAAGCTCTTTATGGATGAAAGTATTGTACACATATCATTTTGGATATCTAGTTGAATACAAGATTGGAATTGGTTCAAATATTCTTAGGAGATGCATGATGAAATGAGATTGACCAAGGGGTGGTTAAAGAAGGTAGAAAAAAAATAGAAGAGCTATGCACGTAAGAATAGGACTTTCAAAACAAAGTCTTTTTGAGGGTTAAACCTCATAAGATTTCTATATCATTGGAAAAATTAGCCAAACTAGCACCTAGATTTGTAGGTCTATTTGATGTGTCAAAAGTAATGACTGTAGCTACATATAGACTTTATCTAATATAATGATCTTTAATCATATCCATAATATATTTCATGCATCTATGCTTAAGAAACATCATCTTGACGCTACTCATATACTTGATTGGCATGCTTTATAGATTTGGTATCCAAGAGTGGTGCTGGCAGAGCCCATTCAAATTCTAGATTGGAATGATGTTAAGTTGTGTAATAGATTATTATTCAATATAAGGTCTAATGGGATAAAGTATTTGTGGATAGTGACACATGGGAGAATATAGAGGATATATATTGTTCTTATCCTCATTTGAGAACTTAAATTATGGTACTTTGTTTTGCTTAGTGTGATACTTTGACATTTGCATTGGTCTACTATATTTATTGTTTTAGTATTTTTATAATAAGTTTTGGATGATGTATCTTCCTAGTGGGGAAGGATGTCACATCTTATTCTTTTTGCTCAGTGCATTATTAATACAATAAAGTGGTTGAGACTATGGATAAATGTCTTATGTTTTTTTTATTGTTGGTGTAATTATTTATTCATTTGGATATAATTACACTTTACTTAAGTTTACTTAGGTACATGCATATCATAGTAGTTTTTATATGAGACACGTAGGGAGATGTGCTACATTGGGAGTGTGTACATAGGAGAATTTCCACCTTTTATGGTGTGATCTTGTTTTTAATTATCATATCCACTTATTGTGGAGTGATAATTCCACCTTCAGTGGGTGATCCACCTCATGTAAAATATTTTACTATTTATCCTACCTACCCTTGCATCTCATTGAGCCACATGACATCATTGTGCTCTCTTGTCTCCTAGCCTTGCCTCTGTAAGAAGGCTTATCTATATTGTATGTAACTTGATGATCTAGTTGTTCAGTATTTTCATCTTGATAGATTTTATTCCTATCAATATTTTGTACTTTTCATTGATCTCTTGATCTTCAAAAAATCTCACATGTTATCAGAGCCTAGAGGGCTTCACTGATTAGTCTTTTTGAGATATTTTGGAGGCTTCAATTTTTGGATTTGGGAATCTACATTTTTGGGGGCGTCCTACAACAATTTGGACATCATGGTTGAGTTCGAGAGACCATTTGCATAAATTTTCAGTATAAACTCGGCCATATTTGGTGAAGGAAAAAATTTCGCCTATTCAACTAGGCACGCCACGTCGAATTCCATACAGCTCAGTCAGCAAGCCATGCATCATCTTTCGTATTGCCGATGTCATCATCTGTGCAACCTGGACAAGGGGTGCGGAGACCATTTTGACGGGAAGACGGCTGTCAAATTTAACACATTGAAATTTTGATGTCAGCATTACATCAACATTTTGGAAAAAAATTCTACCCCTTGCATTTGCAGTTCAACTTCAAATGGCTATAACTTTCTCATTTTGGCTCCTTTTTTGGTGCATTTTATTTTGAAATGGGCTAGAATTTTGTGCTCTTCACAGTGGTAGAGGAAGTTTCTTATTTTAATGGATATATTTTTCAAAATTTTCAAATTTTGATGACTGTACCTGTGTAATCCCCAATTTTGCAACTTCAGAGGCTTCGTTTGGGGTCATACGACCTTCTTTTTAGGTGCCATATTTTTTAAAGTGCATAATTTTTCATCTACTTTCATAATATCCCATTAGTTTGTAGTTTTTTTCCTAAGGATTTTGATACAATCCAAGATTATGTCACAAAAGAAAATGATCTAAGAGAAAATCTAAAGGATTGTGGTATTGACAAGAAGGATTCTCAATTGATTTATAACTTGTTGGACTTTTTTTTCATCAGAGTATGCGGCCTTTGTATCTAGCTTTCACACATAGAGGTTAGCTCAAAGTTCCTCATACACTTCTCCCTTTGATGCATTCACAAAGATATTAATACTTGACCAATCTAAGTTGACCAAGATGGGGATTCTCAAATTTTCAAAGTCGCAAGCATTGGTGGCTAATAGAGGGAATCAACGAAATCAAGGAAAAGGCAAGAAACAAAGCAACCTAAGTCTAAAGTACAACAAGATGGAGCACAATCCTCCTCTCCACAACAAGGTGATTCTACATCCTCACCTAAGAGGAAATCTAAGGACAATATTTTTTGTGCATATTGCAAGAAGTTAGGACATGATGAACAACATTGTTACAAGAATGATATTGATGAATTGAAACATATTCTTGAGGAGAACAAAATCAATTTACCTTCTAGAATGTCTACTTTGGCTTCTTCTTCCAAGGAAAAGGATAAAGGAAAGAATCACTCCTTTGGGACAGATAAAGGAAAGGGAAAAACTCTTTGTGTTATTACAAGTCATGATTCAAGGATATGACTTCTAGATTTAGGGGATTCTCATCATATGGCATCTTTGCAGTCTATGGCCTCTTCATATGAGCCTTTCCACACGCTGTAGAATTTTGATGGGCAATCATACATACATCTTGGATATAATTACACTTTACTTAAGTTTACTTAGGTACATGCATATCATAGTAGTTTGCATATGAGACACCTAGGGAGATTTTCTACATTGAGAGTGTGTATGTAGGAGAATTTCCACCTTTTATGGTGTGATCTTGTTTCTACTTATCATATCCACTTATTGTGGAGTGATAATTCCACCTTTAGTGGGTGATCCACCTCATGTGGAATATTTGACTATTTCTCCTACCTACCCCTACGTACCCTTGCATCTCACTGAGCCACATGACATCATTGTGTGCTCTCTTGTCTCCTAGCCTTGCCTTTATAATAAGGCCCATCTATATTATATGTAACTTGATGATCCAGTTGATCAGTATTTTCATCTTGATAGAATATAGCTTAATCCTATCAATATTTTCTCTCTCTATTTTGTACTTTTCATTGAGCTCTTGATCTTGGCAAAATCCCACATTTATTATGGATAAATGATTTTTACATTAGATGTTATTTTTAAATGCATGGCATTAAAATGGAAATTATGATGAAATATTCTTCAACTATAGTTTTGTGGACTAACCTATTGATCATTTAATCTTAGTGGGAATGATGCAAGAACATGTCAAAGAAAAGAACTTGGGTGTGGTAGAAGTTTCCTACCCACCTTGCAATAATTAGCATGATGGAAACTAGATGAACACACACTCACATAGTTGCATACATATTGTATTATGCATCGTTTAATACTAAATTTTATGTATTTATGGATGTGTAGTCTAATTTTAGCATTATGGTTTAAGTGATGTCTATAGTTGTGTAAATTTGTTTTTGTTAAGTTTGTTTCAAATGACTTGTTAGGAAACATAAAGCCATCCCCTTATTTTTATGTCAATATACTCATAAACTATGTACTTGTTTTATTAGAAATTAAAACGTTTGTATTTTTTTCAAATACAAATATCTTCTTTTCAAATATGTATGTATGTATGTATGTATATTATTGTTGTGAATAATGTAGAATGATTTTTTATTAGAACTATGTAATCTTAAGAGAATAACATTACCTGTTTAATTAGAATTAAAATATTTGAACTTCAAAATTTTAATAAGATATTGCATATGAATTCCTTTTTTTCACATTACCCATTTAAATATTGATGAAATTTTTATTAGCCCATAGACTATATGTATATGGTGGGAATGCCCATTAGTTTTTCCTCCTATCAGAAGCCAAATTAATTTTGGGTTAGTCTTTTTTCAAGGAAATTTACTGTTCCTTCCACGAAGGTCTGATTGCATTGTGTACAGACCACTGGCCCGCTTCACACCAATCTATAACGCGATGTTGCAGATGTTGCTGCTATCAATTTTATGGAGTTTTCAGAAGAATCAATCCTAATGAAGACTAGCTTGAGTTTCCCTATCTCTCCTATCTGAAAGAATAATATGCATATCAATTTATCGTTGAAACTTGACAAACTCAATCTTTCACTCCAACACCCCGCACCTAGCGCTGGAATTGAATCTACTCTTCAACAACATGGTTCCTAGAAATTTATGGATGGCCTTTCAATTTAGTTCTGGATATGGCACTCGCAAAGAATGAGGTTCTCAGAGCTATGAATTTGCATTTTCTAATTCTCTTTGCATTTTTCCCTAAGTTTGCGTGCGTTAGCATTTCAAGTCCTTTAGGTGCATATTGTTCCTGGGTAATGAGCCTAAATCCTTTTAATTAGTTTTATTATATTTTGAGTGTGATTCTCAATATGTTGTTTCGCTTATAGAGTTATCCATGTATCTAATGTTCATGTGCTAAATGTGCTTTATGGTTTTATGTTTTGCAATTGCAGTATCAGATTAATTGTTGTATAGATCTGAAAATAATTGATCTAGATTGCTTTACCACCCCTCTTAGTCTTACAGTGTGTTCAACAATGTTAAACTAGTAATCCACATTTGTCAGTCATATATAAATGATGAAATCCTATGTAAACATATAGTAAAGTTATAGATTGATTGTGAAAATATTGGAGTGTATGTACACCATCTTTTACAATAACTATTTGTTCCTCTATAGTAGATTATCTTGTACAAGGTTAAGTGATTATTCCATCTTTTATACAAAGTGAAGGGTTGAGAAATAAATGAATAACTTTTTTAATAAAATTATATGATATCTAGTGTAAGAATTTTCTAGTAAGAAGCTTACCCAATAGAAGACACAATTTTCACTATTGAATTTTATGTGACAAAACATATAGATCGTGTACAATTAGGAATGTGTATTCTTGTTAAAGAAATGATTTTACTTTCTTTCAACAAGATAGTTCCATCAATATTTTTATTAATTTATATTTTTAGAAAAATTATGAATAATCGTATAATTATATTAATGATAATAATAGGAGAAGAAGCATCTAATATCTTAGCTAGAAATAAAGAAGAATAAAAGAAAGATTCTTTTTATTGTCCATGCCAAGTACCATACTACTTGTGGGAGTCACCTAATTGTGCTACAAGTGATATGTGCATCCTCTCAAAATACATGCTTTAATTTAAAAAATATATTTCAAATGAATAAAACATAAATACTTAGTACATACATATTGTAAAAAACACTATTCAATAAAACCACAGGAACGCCTTAGTACCCCAATTCAATAGTGTATGTAGGATGTGATGCTATCATGATTTCTAAATGCATGTGTATTATGTGCTAACATGTAATGATGTAGAATAAAACTATATGATAAGAAGATCTTTTTGGTGTGTCATTATACTTAGTCATATGATAGCAGGCTACACAGACTCGAGAATGGATAGTGGAAAAAGGGGATGAAAGGTAGAAGATATGGAAGTGAAAAGAACTTCTTGTGCTATTATCATCATTGAGCTTAATTATGGCAAATAGGTTTTGACAATCCAGATATGTGCTCGACCTAGAAATTCATTGTACCCATTTGCATGGAGATCAAACAATCACAAACAAGGAATGCTCCAATTCACACTAGACTCACAATGCCCTCATATCCTTGGACAACACATAGCATTACTAAGAGACAATCCACAGACAACAAAATAGGTGAACATACCCCATCTTCACCTTTCTAGTCAAAGACATCCTAGAGATAGAATCTCTAGTCAGAGGCATCCTTGAAAAGCTAAAAGACTTGTCACCATACAAGATATAATCAAAATAAAACCAAGACTTGACACCAACATAAACTGGAATCCTCAAGTTATTAGTGTTGATTGCTTCTCATCTAAAATTGACTGAATCTATGAAATTTATACTTTATTGCAGAGAATAATGGAATTTTATTGTGGATTGGCGATGCAAATGCTCTTTTATTGTGAACTGTGCGTGAACAGAAAAAGGAGATAAAAAGATGATGCTCCTCAAAACATGTGATGCTTAAGGTTCGACACCCATCACTAGACTTAGGATTTTCCCTAGTTACAAATAGGACTTGATTTATTGTGGAAGAAGAGGAATGGAAAGGAAGGGGAAGTTGTATGAAAGGGAACCAATGTTAGGTAGATCAATAACCAACCATGATGGGAGTAGTAGGATGTGAGTGTGAGCAAGGTGAAAGGATCAGATTGAATTCTGAAGGAGGGAGGACCAATGTCTCTAAGCATGGCACCAATAACCCAGTTTTCACAATGGTATTTGCCCAAGACGTCATCGAAGTGGTTTTCATCGTTGGAAGAATTTATTTCTCTTTACCTTTTTTAATTTTTTATTTTTTTTGTGTCACACAGTGCCTATTTGACAAGTTTTCACCAAGTAACGATCTTTTTTATTTTTATTATTTTTTGGTATTTTTTTAATATTTTTTAATATTTTTTTGTATTTTTTTGTATTTTTGACAATGGGATATTCTGAAAAACTATGTGTAAAACCTGTGAAGGTGCATTCTATTCATAGGGTCCTCCAAAGGTTCTCCATCTTGTGTTGAGAGTTGATATGCACTTGATCCATAGAATGTTGTGATGACGTAAGGACCAATCCAATTTGGTTCGAACTTTCCCTTTTTCTCTCTATCTTGTTGATTCTTATGATTTTCTTTGATAACTGAGTCACCCACCTCAAATGTGCCAGAATTTACCTTATGATTGTAGCTTCGACATTCCTTGACTAAATGATGTGTTTCTCCATTAATTGTGTTCCTTGATGAAGGAACTAAGGTAGAATTACTAATGTGTGAACTACGTTGGCCCATATTAGGGGAGATCAACTCTTGTTCTTTTTTCTTCATAGGTTTTTTATCCTTGACTTTGATTTTGATTTGGAATGAAGGAATTCTCTTTATTTTTTACTTTAAGATTTTTCTTTTCAAAGCTTGACTTTTGATCCCCAACAAGTAAGGGATTTTGTAATTCTTATTGATCCAAGTCTATAAGTGGAGTGGAAATGGAATGAGTGGATAAAATGGTAAGGTTGTATGAGTTCTCCAGAGGGATGGTGATATATTCAATAGATTCTTTGTTGGCACCACTCTTAGGACTATTGATATCGAGAGTTGCTCGCGCCACTAGAGGAGATTTGCATTTAGACCTTAGTAGCCACAATACTGGGTGGTTCATACCTAATTCCTTGATATTTTAAATTATTTGTAGGATACTCCTGTCAACTAAATGCCTTAGGAGATAGTGGGAGTTGATCAACATGAAAGATATACTCACCACATCCCATGTCTTTAACCTTGAATTTTTATTTGAGCTCTACTTGCTTTGATGCAAAAGCTTTCAAGGATTCTGGATTCACATATGTTGATGATGGAGTTTCTTCTCTATTAATTGGAATTATTATCTCTGATCCTGGTCATAGGTTATTCCAACATATGAACCGATTTGGATCACCTTTTATTTTTACATCAACTCCATTGTAAGGAAATTTGATACATTGATGATATGTTGATGGTAATACTCTCATTTCATGTATCCATGGATGTCCCAAAATTATGTTGTATGTGAGCTCTAGATCAAGGACTTGACATACCACATCCTTTGTAACTGGCCCAGCTCTAAGAGGTAAGTTGACTGTGCCCTTGGATGAGTGCTCTTCGTCATCATATGCCTTAATGGTGATTGCATGTGTTGACTATGCCCTATTGGAAGCAGCTCTAGAAGCTCCTTGAATCTGAAAAGTTAAGCCTTTTTGTTCTTGACAATTTTTGTGTAATTTCTCAGTAGTGAACACAGACGCAGTTTTACTAAATTCAGACTTGATTTCTGATCCTAGACGTTGTTATAGTAAACATAGACATTGTTTTACTAAATTCAGACTTGATTTCTGATCCCAGACGTTGTTATAGTAAATAGTTATAGTAACCAAACAACAGACCTAGTACTAATGAAGAGATCAAACCCGAGATATTCAAGAGCCATCACGGTGAAAACAAGAGGCATCCATCATAGAGAAGCAATTGTATACAGTATGTCAAGGACTATCATGAGTGAATACCCATGAAGAAATAACAAGAGTGATGAAAGGACAAGGAGGTCATGTAGAAAGGTTGAGTGAAATATATTTCAGTCCTTTCAGGCTCCCTAAGGATATTATGTTCTTTCATAGAATATTTTGTTTATACTTGTTTAAGGTTAGTGTTCCACATGGAATGATATGTTTTGGTCATAAAGGAGCTTTCAAAGATAATGAGCCCAAAGAGATGCCAAGACAGTGTTAGCACGTAAAGGCTCCTTTCTTGCCACCAAAGGGTAGAGCACCAAATGATCTTGACAGAGGAAAAATCAGAATAAAAGACAACTTTATGAATTATAAAACATGAATGAAATAAGAGACATTAATTTGCTACAGTTATTAAGTTTTCATGGAGAAATGAATTCGATGTTCATTGTTAACATCAGTGGTAGATATGTTTAGGACTATCCAACTCCAATGTTGCAGATAATAAGGAATCTCATGAATACATGGCTAAATGATACAATCAAAACTAATTAGATAGTACAATCATATGAAACTAAACAAAGAATCCACATGAAGAAAAAATCACAGCAACTAAGGGATACAACTCAATGATACATGGTTGACTACAAAAGGCCTCACTCACATTAATGAGAAGGAAAACAATCTTCATATTAAATAAAGCATTGTACATTCAATCTGAATATGAAGCACAACAGAGAGGAAAAGGCAGGGTTGTAAATGCAGTGAATACTTGGAACCTCTCTTCATTGTAGACCAAAATTTTGTGGGTGAAACTTTACCATATAGGCACCACACACCCTAAAAGTAGGGTTCTTCAGCTATGGCACCTCTTCCCTCTTTAATTACTATAGACTGCACAAAGTTAAGCAGTATTGTACTTCCAAATGAAGAAATTGTATTGAGGTGTAATTATCTACTACTGCATGCAAGGGTAAAGAGTATCGTGAGACAAACTAACCAAAGCTGGAAACACAAAATAGGTGAAATATAATTTATTGACATCATTTAAATAACTTGATTAATCTTAAGATTTTCATTCTCAACCAGTCAAATGCAGATAAAGTAATTTTTAGTATTGATCCTAAACATTACAGTTCAACCCTAAATTAAAAAATCAATAGCTTTTGATTGGTGCCATGGGATAAGGAAACGTGAGGACTGTAGTAACCTTTTGGCACTTTATAATACATCAGTGCCAAAAAGGACCCACCTCTTATAGATGAAAACTTATCTCTCACTACTTCTAGAATATCGTATTGCATATATTGTAAAAATATGAAACCAGAGTGCCTAAGATGAGAATAAGGATTTCTCAAGATTTCATTGCCATATATTGCTTTCATAAAGAAATATATATGGGCTCAAAAACCAATTTTATCTGACTCCAGCTCATGGCCAATGAACAAAAAAAATCTTTAAACCCCCAATGGAGGGATCCTAAAATAATGGAGTGAATGAAGGGGGCGCCCCAGTGTTTGAAATCCCAAACTGGGTCGAATGCCATATAATTGACCATGGGGGGTATGAGCAAGTATTGGCCTACAGTTAAGACTAGTCACCGATATGGAACCCCGAGAAACATTTCCCAATCAATTCCATTTCTAACATATATGCACCCCTTTGAGATATGCACTTTCTAACACTGGGATCCCTCACATTTTTGATGGGTGGTGCCACATGACATGGAAGGGTCGCTCCTTGCCTATTCCTTCATTTTGTGAAAGAATGGTTGAGAAGTAAAAGATGAGGGCCACGACGGAGTGGTTGTCGAATAGACAACCAGTGGCACGGTGAGATCCTGCTCAAGAAAAGTAGAAATGTAGAGATTTGATACACAAGCTATCATCCTAATAAAAACCAATCTTTTCCTTTACAAATTTATATTTTCCCACAAAACTACCTCTTCTAATCGAGTTCGTTGGAAGCCAAATGTTGCAGGCCGATCCATTGCAACCATCACAAATTTTGTAAGGGGGTTGACTCAGTTTCTAAGAGTTTGTGGTAAAAAAAGTAGGTTAGGGATGATTGATTTTATGTTTTCACTTCCCACCATTCCTCTTTTGAAAATTCATGTATCTTTTGTCTTAACTTTTAATTTAAGACAAATTAAAATCATTTTATTTTTTAATTTAAGATAATTAAATAATAATTCAAGTATTTAAGACAATATACTAATATTGTCTTTAAAAAATGTCTTAAATAGCTCTCTTATGTAGTAGCCAATCTAGCTACAAGAAGCGCAAGATCTGAAACTGTTGCCATTATACCGTCTGGATCGAATGAAGCAAGAAAACATGAAACCGGCTTGAGAAGCCGTGTGTGTTACGACAACCCTTGTCAGCATTTAAACATTTCTTTGGAAGCTTATATATTTTACTCTGTATTTTTTCTATTGATCACGATTTTTCATTATTTACAATTAGTATATAATATATTATTTTATCAATCTCAATCATGTCATGTGATCCATTATCAAGATGTGAAGAACCGTCCACGTTTGAAATTAATCCCGACTTTCTACATTCTGATAATGAAACAGAATATTACCCCAAACATTAACAAAAATGCATTGATATAGATGTCTCAAAGCTGATGTTTTCTAGTATCTTTCTAGATGGATACATTGAGTATTCAAGTAGGAAGAGAGCTCCGCGTGTTACGATGGAAGGAAAGACCAGAGTTCAAAGCCGCCTATCATATGATAATGAGAGCCCCAGTCTTTTGAAATTCGAATGGTCATGAACAATCAGACTTATGTTATCTCTGGCTTGACAATTTCTGCATTGTCAAAATCTACTTATTTGTATTCAAAGCAGCGATCTGTGACTTTCAATACCTAAAGTTGCGTATGTTTCAAAAACCATGACAATGCATGTTGAATTTAGTTAACTAGCATGTGCACAAAAGGGGTGTAAGTATTATGCCGGTAGAAAAACCTTTCTAAATTAATAGGTTAGAAAGTCAATTCAATTTATATATCTAATATATTATTTTGATTAATAAATGTTAAATTTGTGAGTTAAAATTATTCACAACAATCTATTTGCGCTCTCTTTTACAAATACAAAGTTTGTTTGAGATTTTATAGTAGTACATTCCAGTCCACAATGTTTTGCTACCTTGGATGGTCATATTAAAATGATGATAATAGTGTTGGGAATATGAAGCCCAACAGTCACATGGCTGTTTGTCTTCCCCAGAAGACTCTTCATTTCATATTTGATATGTTTATATAAATGGCTGTGTGTAGCCCATACATGATGTACTGTGTAGTATTAGATATTGGTTAATAAGAATTCTCTCTGCTTTCTGGTAGACGTAGCCACTTAGTGGTGAACCACGTTAATCTTGTGTCTCGAGTTCATTGTTGTGTCTATTATTCTTTCTGTTGTTTTCTGTTCATTATTATGTGTTTTCACTGCTCGTTTTAAACATGCTGGGTGCTTTTATGTTATCAATAAACAGGCTGAAGTTTCAAATGATGATGAAGCCAAAGCAGAAGCATTATATGAATAATTTTGGGTGGTGTTAGAGTCATCAATAATTATAGAGTGGTGGAAAAGGTGGACATTTTTTTAGCATTTATGATTGTATTCTAATTGATTGTCAATGAATTAGATTTATTTGATCTTGCATTTATTGAAATATATTATATAGTTTACCAACAATTAAAAGATACAGTGTTTCTTTAACTGCATATAGTCCCAAACAAATGATCGATGAAAACTATATATTGGTGTTAAAAACATAGTATATCAGTGCTAAAATGATGGTATATTAGTGTGAGACATGTTTACAACTCAAACTCCATCCATAATATAGCCTATCGGCTAATTATATTAACAAATGTTTTATAATGGAAGTTATGGAGGAGTGAGGAGTCAAAATACATTATTTTATTCTATAGACAATTAGTAATGATTAATAATACTAATTATAAACATTATATTTAGATATATGTTTTTTATTATATTTAATTTTAATTATTAATTAACTATATAATATATTCAAATATTTAATATACATTAATTATTAATTAGATATATAAATAGGCATAAAAAATGGATCCATATCCTCCCTTAGTAAAGCTTAAAATCACAATTAAGGGTAAACCAAGTACCATGATTGCCTTAGATAAAATTATTTTCTTGAACCAATACAAGATCATAATGATCATGATGGTGGTATTTTAGTTGATCAGGAAGAATAAGATCTCATTTAACTTGATATTTGATTCTAGTAATATTGTACATTAGGATGAGTTCCTGAATCCTTAGATGATACTATTTTAAGAAAAAATGTTACTAACTTTCTATCCTCCCACCCATATTCTACTTACCATCCAAATTTCAAAAATAGAAGGGAAACACCATTCTATGACAAGACACTCAAAACCTATCTATGCCTAAATCCAAAATCATTTAGAAAAGAACAAATCCTTATCCTCACACAAAAGTCAATTACTAAGCCTTCAAAAGATTGTCAAGATTCTAATAAACAATCTACCACCTTTTGCACAAATGATCCTTGGTTTGAGAGATTTATTATTCAATATCAAAATACTAGTCAACATTACATTAGTGAAGCCAATGTGAAACCAAAATCACCATTAAAGAAAGATCTAATCCTATGAATTCATTAGAGAAATTTTACTATCCAAATCAAATCAAAAATTAATTTATTAATGATGATGATGATAGTATTGTAGATCAAGTTGAATATAATAATTAAAATATATTTTATTATGAGATTATTATAGCTAAACTTTCTGTGAGCTTTCATTACTCAACCTATGACTCTGTTGACAAGGGAAACCCCATCTTAACTTGACATCCTTCTGTCTAGTCAATGTTTCCAAGACCAAGTTCATGAGAGCACTCCATCTATTTCACACATCTATTTCATGGGAAACCCCATCTTAACTTGACATCCTTCTGTATATCCTTCATCTTCCTCCTTACAATATAATGTCCAATCCATCTATCCAAAATATTAATACACATTACAAACACACCAAAATCCAAATAATTCTTTTTATATTTCTATTGAGGACTATTAAAATGAAGAATATATATCACACAAATTCAATGATGTTACTTTTCCCAAGAATATCCACAACTCGCATGGTGCCATTCCTATCCAACAAATAGCACCATACAATAATAATTCTAGCAACATGCCCGTCCAAGATCAAGTACCATCATGTAAGGATCTTGTAAATATGAGTATATTAAGCATGAACTAGAGTTTCCTAAAATCATTGCTTCCTATCAAATACCATCTTCTCATATTGTGTCTATCCAACCTATCAAAGAGTCTCCTAGTCCCATCCTTGTCCAAAATCAAACACTATCATAAAAATCAATACCCAGAAATTCTATTCAAGAATATTGGCCTATGTTCAAGTCGAAATCCATTTATGAATTGTTCAAATCCTATCAATACTATCGAAGAAATTTTTATGTTCATCTTAAATCAAGAGATGTGTAAACAAACAAATCCAAAGCAAGTTCAAATATGTCCTCAACCAAGTCATGGTCAAATTATCCAAACTAAAGATGAAATCACTCAAGAGAAACACATCCAAGCTACTGTCATTTATTATCATGATCCTACCTGTTATGAAGGGAGATAAGAAGACCCTCAAGATATATTGTTATATGATATTGTCAAGAAGCATAATATTTTAAATTATTTGCGTAATTCCTCAAGACGCGTGCAAGGAAGGCCAAGGAGGCAAAAACCTTAGCCACAACAACATTGAGGTAGGTGGGTGTTCTTCGACCTATGATGGAGAGGAAGGTGCAGATGATAGCGATGGGAAGGATGTAGATGGCCCTTTGTCTTTGGCACCTAGTTCTCAACCTGCTTGGGGAAGGACTGCCCTTTGCAACACTATCAGTGGTTGCTCTGATGATAGCATGGCTACTGGAGCTGTGGGTTTAGTGATCCCATTGAGGGTGTGGAGGAGGATCTCCTCCTTGATACTATTTTGTAAGGCACTGAGGACGATGAAGACATTTCCCTCTTTTCTCTTTCACAAGAGGAAAAATAGAGGGTTCTGTTGAATCATTCTGTTTTAGGTTCTAAACCCATTGGAGCTTTTTTTTATCAGGGTGGCCTTGGGCTCATCCTTCAGAGGGGAATTCTTCTTCCTCAACCCAAAGACCCTACAGTGGTGGGTGACGAGGTCTCCCCTCTTTCTCTTGGAAGGACTCCCAATGCTTCTAGGATTTGTGTTCCTTTCTTGTAGAATGATAATGTTTTGTTGGGTGTGAGTCATCTTAGCCTTCCTGAGGCCTCCTCTGACATTATGACTTCTTTCAATATTGGTGTGATGGATTCCCCTAGTGTTTCATTTCCTGGTGTTGGTGGCATGTCTGTTGCCCCCTGCTATGATGTGCTTGGAGACTGTCACTCCTACACATGATATAGTTGAAGGGTTTGATCTTGTTACCCCTCAGTCGGGTGTGGATATTGAGGTTGAAGAGATGTTTACTTCCCCTGAGTCTTTTGTTCCTTCATAGATTATGGAGGATGGGATGGAAATCGATATCCCAGACTTTCTTGCTTGCAGGATGGAGGCTTCATCCAATAACTCTCTTGTTGGGAAATTTTGTGGGAATCGTCCAGACATAGATGTCGTGGGAAGATGGATGGGTGGGAGGTGGAACCTAGGAGGTAAGGTTGAGGTTGTTTCTATTCTTAACAATTTCTTCTTATTCTACTTGTCAAATTCAGATGATTGCTCCAAGACCCTTTTAGATAGTCCTTGGTTTATGGGGCACAATGGACTTGTCCTTAATCAGTGGGCCCCTAGATTTAATCCTTTGAAGGAAGATACTAGTAAGTTCCTTGTGTGGGTCCAATTGCCATACCTTCCTTTGGAATTCTCAGATGAGGAAATTTTTTGACTCATTGCAAACAATTTTGCATAGTATTTTAATACTGATTCTGTCACAAAATTTAAGAAGCATTTGATCCGTGCTCATTTTTGTGTGCTTGTGGAGAAAAATATGGAGCTCCCTTCGTAGGTTTCTCTTTGCTACAAGTTCGGAGTGTGGGTGCAGCCTATTATTTTTGAAGACTAGATTCTAGTTTTTGTCAATGCTGTTGTAATTGGGTCACTCTAGTGCCAGTTGCCCCAAGAATGAGAAATGACCACTTGTTGGTGGCTATGACAAGTCTTCTCAAAGGGCTGAAAATACAGGGAAAGCCTTTATTGATGATGAGAAGATGAAGCTCCCTTCTTAGGTTTCTCTTCGCTCCATGTGCTTATGGAGAAAAACATGGAGCTCCCTTCTCAGGATTCTCTTCGCTCCAAGTTTGGAGTGTCGGTGCAGCCTGTTATTTTTTAAGACTAGATTCTATTTTTTGCCATTGCTATTGTAAATTGGGTCACTCTAGTGCCAGTTGCCCCAAGAATGAGAAATGGCAACTTGTTGGTGGCTATGACAAGGCTTCTCAAAGGGCTGAAAATAGCGAGAAAGCCTTTATTGATGGTGAGAAGATGAACACCTCTTCTTTGGTTTCAAGTTTAAATGCTTGTTCTCCTCCTTGGGTTAATAGAAAAATCATAGAGCTTGTTAACTCTTGCTCCATGAAACAAAAATCTTTGGAATAATTTGGCTTTAAACCACGTTAACTTGGGGTTGGGTGTTTGTAAGTTTTGATGTCTTTTGTTGTTTGTTTGTTGTTTGTCTTGGTTGTCTCTTGTTGTTTTGTAGTGCTATTTGATCTATTCGTTTGATCTATCCTATTGTAAAAGGGTCAGGGCCCATTTCGAAACCCCTTATTTTTTAATCAAAAACATTAACAAACAAAAAATGGGTTAGTAAATTTCTTATATTAGAAAAGTAAAAATAAGCAATGTTAGAATAGACACAAGCATGAAATGGTGTGTTAAAAGAACGATAATACTAATAAAATTGTCCATACATATGTGGAAAAAATATATAGGTGACACATATAACAAGAAATGGAACATCAATCTAAAAAATTGAATGAGTGACAAGAACCTTAGAACAACACATTAGAAAAACATAAATGAGAACTATATAAAATTAGAGAGTTGTCTCAATACAACCTACCTCAAGGACAAACTACTTTAAGTGATACAAGAACATTATAATCAAAAAATAATATTATTCATGTGAAAATCACAAGAAGTAACACCAAGATCAATCTCCCAATATATATATATATATATATATATATATATATATATATATATATATATATATATATATATATATATATATATATATATATATATATATATATATATATATATATATATATATATATATATATATATATATATATATACCTTGCCGATCCAGAGTCTAAGTGATTGCTTAAGAGCACAACTATAGGGTACAAAGTAGAGACACTTTCCTTACCTAGTACCTACCTTGCCGTATGGAATGGAGACCTATCTAGAAAGACACCTGACCTCAATGTACCAAACCAGCACTCGACCTATAGCTGAAAGGCCAAAAACACAGTGATAGGGTGAATACAAAGAGACTACTAGACAGAGGTATCTATCTTACCATGTTGGAATGAACACTATACTTAGTAGGCCTGCTCCCCCTTCTAGGCAAAAAGCACTACGATAGCCTGTACTTAGAAACACTGACCGACCATAGTCACCCTCATTTATGGACATAGACCCTTCTGGACATACAAATACCTGGCCTATATGTAGTACCACGGGCAGATCCCCATCTGGATCTATAAAAAACTTAGTGGTGAGGGTCAGGCACTGCTACGAACACCATAGGTCAGGAAGCCAAAAGGACTTCTACTCAGATAAGACACTACGAGACCATATACTAATACACTGGGTTCATATCATAGACACTACCCCTGTTACCCACCTATGCTACCCCACCACACAAAGGCACATACCTGCTTGGCATGCAAGGAACGAAGTACTAGTACATGCTACCGACAAGGACCTAACACCTGCAGCTACCTTGACTACTAGGTACCTGAGTTACTCCTACTCTGGTTACGGAAAAGGATAAGGTCAGATAGAAGAAATCAAGGAAGCAAGAACTCCTTCAAAATAAACGGAGCAGGTACCCATACCCATCTACAACGGACAGTGACGAGGGTGGGTGGCCACCTTGATCCAATAGTGACCATGGCTTCTTTATTTCTCTTATTGTAGCTTCAACCTTATAGCTTCACCCTTCTTGGAAGGTCCCACCTAAAATGGAGCATTTGTTAAAGCTTTCCAGTTTTTTTGTGGAAATCAAATCTCCACTTAGACCTGACATTTTCCCTAGAGAATGGTAGGGCCATTTATATAGTCATAGCCCGTTGTTTCGATTCCAGATCGATAGCACGCAACATTCCTACCAAGCCCATAGCCCACATCTGAGCTAGTTTGAGAGCCATACCCCTATGATCCCCTATAGAATGATAGGGTAGATCGAGTGGACCCATTCCATAATGATCCATTATAAAGCGTCTAGCATTCCTTCTAGCTTGCAATCAAGACCCGGCAAAGGTAGAGGCAGAGACAGAGGTGGCAGTTTTTGCGGGGGCAGTGAACTCAATTTCAGTTGATCCAGCATCAGGGGCAAAGGTGGAAATAGAGGCAGGCACATCTAGGATGTGGTTACCAACGTAGTCTTATTATAGGCTAAGAGCTTTATGAAGCATAATCACCCCTACTATCTAAAGGCAATCGATCGCTACTCCAGTTGCGAAGGAAGCACTGAAGAATAGACGCGGCTTCAAAAGCTGTATCGTTTTTGACAGGAACAACTTCATTGACTTCAAAAGTCGCGTTATCTTTGTAAATTTTAAGGGCCATCAAGTATGGCTATAATATTAATTGATGGAAAGAGGAATGTTGAAGCCATCCACTTGCGAGACATCGTAGTAGTCCTGATTGCTCTGGGTGTACTTGGCCAACGTGGTGGGAACAGCTCCCAAGACTGTGCAGCTCAGTTGGCTGCCGCAGTCACTGGTTTGACAGGTTCCTCGCCTGCTCGCATCGAAAGAGTAGTCGGTTCAGCCCCAGAACCTTGCCGACTATGTACCCGCCGCCAAATTAATGACCTGTGTTTGACCCTAGTTGAATTACTGCCCTCCTCCGGGTAATCCCGCCGCCCAGACTATGTACCTGCACTATTTCGTATATCAAATTTAACTGCTCCTGCTTCTGCGACACACATACTATAATTGTTTGTTTTAGAGATCTTATTAATCCATCTACAACACGCAGTATGTTAGCAACAAAACTTACCTTGCTTGTATAAAGAGATGGCTAGTCCCACCACAATGAGAAGCGGAAGGTCTAATGCTCTTGCCATTATACAGTCTGGATTGAATGAAGATGGATAGATTGGGTATATGAGGAGAGATTTATCATTTATAAAAAGAACACCGCTCCACCAGTTCCAAAAGAAGCATGAACCTGGCTTGAGAAAGCATGCAATGCATCTTATTGTTGATAACTTATGCTGCTCTAGCATGCAGCTAGATTAATTTAGTTAATAGTTTTTTGTTTATTCATGCAAATAAAGCATGTACTCCAACATGCATTAATCCTTAGGACTATTTTTAGTTTTGTTTTTTTGCATGAATTTGTTTTTAGTAAATAAAGCATGTTGTGCATGCACTTATTGTATTCTTAATTTAGGGAGTAGTTTGCTTTTTTTAGTTTGAGAGCCTTAGTAGCTTTCCATGCAATGCTAGGAATATATTTAGAACTGCAGTTATTATTAATTCTTCTTGATTGCAAATTCTTTATATATAGAGCCTCTATGTAATTTTTTAATTAAGCTTCAATAAAGATATTGGTGTGTGCAATTCCAAAAAAACAAGGCACTTTGTTTTTTATTCTGAATTGTGATTTCTTTTTGCAATTTCTTCATTTTGCTATTATTGTTTGCTAATCAGTTGGTTCAGAGAAGATAGGTCAGGTTCAAAATTCTACAAGTGATATCAGAGCAGGTTAAATTGTTTTGGGTTAAAGTTTTATTGTTCGAATTTTGCCAAATTTAATCATGTCAAATTCTAACCATATGCCCGTTCCAGAATTTGATGGGAATGATCATGATTATTGGTGCATTAAGATGCTGACCTTTTTTATTGGAAAAGATTTGTGGGAGATTATTGAATCGGGTTATGAAGAGCCAGCTAATTGCAATGCCTTTACAACCAATGACAAAATAGCTAGAAAGGAAGCAAGGAAAAAGAATGCTCAAGCTTTGTTTCACATTCAGATAGCTCTTGATAAGAGCTTATTTCCAAGAATATCAGGAGCAACAACTGCCAAAGATGCCTGGAAGACTCTACAAGAAGCTTACCAAGGTAGTGATCAAGTTAAAGTGGTCAAGCTTCAGACATTGAAGTGAGAGTTAGATAATTTGAGGATGCAAGAAGCTGAAAGTATAAGTGATTATTGTGTCAGAGTCAAAGATGTGGTCAATAAAATGGCTACACTTGGGGAAATTGTAAGCAATGAAGTTTTGATAAAAAAAGGTGTTGAGATCTTTGACACCCAAATGGAATCATGTAGCAATAATCATAGAAGAAAGCAAGGATTTGACAAAACTACAGTTTGATCGACTAGTTGGATCCCTGATGTCTCATGAAGAAAGATCGAAAGATTCTCTAGAAGGTGTAGAGAAAGTGTTTTCCTCTAAACTGCTAATCACAAAAAATGAAGATGCAAGCAGCAGTAGTGCAAAAATCAATTAAGGCCAAGGTAAAGGGCAAAGCCAAAATTCTTCAAGAGGTAGAGGAAGAGGTGGCTCAAGAGGAAGTGGTGGTTTTAGAGGAAGAGGTAGAGGCAGATTTGATGAGAGAAATGTTCAATGTTACCATTGTAATAGGTATGGCCACTTTGAAAGAGAATGCAGATTGAAAGAAGGTAAAAGTGCTAACTATGCTCAAGAAAGTAGTGACAATCCTCTTGAGCACTTATTTTTATCTTATGCCAAGGGTGAAAATACTAGTAAATATGTTTGGTACCTAGATTCTAGATTCTCTAACCATATGACAGGGAATGAGAAGTTGTTCTCAACAAAGGATGGAAGTTTCAAATCCAAGATCCAGCTTGGTGATGATAAATCATTGGAGGTTGCTGCCAAAGGAGCTATGGAGGTCCAAACAAAAGAAGGTATAAAGAGTATTCATGATATTTATTATACTCAACAATTGAAGCATAATTTGTTAAGTGTTGGGCAGCTATGTGAGAAAAATTATAAAGTAGTCTTTGAGAATAAGACATGTACTATCTATGATAAGAATAAGGGTAATAGGGTGATCACTGTTGTTCCTATGACAAGAAATATGACGTTCTCCTTGAGGTTTGGTGAACAGAACAATAGTTTGGCAAATATGGTTTATGAGGATTCAAGTTGGTTATGGCATCTCAGGTATGGGCATTTAAATTTTCATAGTTTGAAGTTTCTAACCTCACATGCATTAGTTTCTGGTTTGCCCAAGGTTGAGGAACACAAGGAGGTTTGTGAAGGTTGTGCTAAAGGAAAGCATGCAAGAGAAATGTTTCCAAAGAGCAATGCATGGAGGGCTCATCACCCACTTCAGCTTGTTCATTCAAGTATATGTGGTCCTATGCAAACTAAGAGTTTGGGTAAGTCATCGTATTTCATCACTTTTATTGATGATTACTCACGAAATTGTTGGGTATATTTTTTGAAGGCCAAAGATGAAGCCTTGGATACATTCAAGAAGTTTAAAGCCCTTGTGGAAAATGAGAAAGCATGCAAGATCAAATGTTTAAGGACTGATCGTGGAGGAGAATTTTGCTCCAAGGCTTTCAAAAGTTTTTGTGATTTTAATGGCATCAAGAGGCAACTTACTACTGCATACACACCTTAACAGAATGGAGTAGTTGAAAGGAAGAATCGTACTGTGGTTGAAATGGCAAGGTGCATGTTACAAACCAAGGGATTGAACAATTCTTATTGGGGAGATGGAGTTGCTACAGCGGTGTACATCCTCAACCATAGCCCCACTAGTGCACTAGAAAAGATGACTCCTTATGAAGCTTGGTATGGTAAAAGGCCTAATATTAATCATTTCAAAGTTTTTGATTGTTTGGCTTATGTGCATGTACCTGATCAGAATAGTATGAAATTAGATGCAAAGATTGAGTTGTGTATTTTTATTGGGTATAGTGAGAAAAGCAAGGCTTATAGATTGTATAATCCCCTCACTAGCAAGCTTATGGTCTCAAGAGATGTGTTTTTTGATGAAGGGGGAGTTTATGGTCATAAAAAAGGCCATGTTGAGAAGCCAAAATCTTTTTTGAATGATGATATAATTGCTGATATTGATCATGAGCAGCCAACTAATGTTTCTATATCCAGTGGTTTAACTCCACCAAGCAATCCTTCATCAAGTTCTTTAGTACCAAGTTCAAGTCCAGCTTCTTCTCCAAGTTCTGCAAGGAAGGTAAGGAGATTGAGTGATATCTACCAGAAGAGTGAAAATCAAGTACATGATGAAAACCCAATAGGTGAGACAGTGAATTTTTCTTTTTTAGCCAAGGCTGATTTTGAACCATCATGTTTTCAATATGCATGTACTAATGAGGTTTGGGTGAAAGCCATGGAAGAAGAGATGGATTCCATTCACAGGAATGACACTTGGAAGTTAACAAAACTTCCACATGACAAAAAAAGGATTGGCACCAAATGGGTCTACAAGACCAAGTTTAACAGTGATGGGAGTGTTGAAAGACACAAGGCAAGATTAGTTGCTAAAGGATTCACATAGAAGTATGGAATTGACTATGAAGAGACATTTGCACCAGTAGCAAGACAAGAGACCATAAGAATGCTGATTTCATTAGTAGCTCAGAAGAAGTGGAGCATACATCATATGGACGTGAAAAGTGACTTCTTGAATGGGTACTTAGAAGAGGAAGTATATGTGGAGTAGTCACAAGGTTTTGAAGTGGAAGGAAAAGATAATTATGTCTACAAGTTGAAGAAGGCTTTGTATGGCCTCAAGCAAGCACCAAGAGTGTGGTATGCCAGGATTGACAGATACTTTCATGAGAATGGCTTCTAGAGAAGTAAGAGTGATCCTACCCTATACTACAAACAAGAAGGTACTAATATCCTCATCATAAGTTTGTATGTTGATGATGTTTTGTATATGGGTAGTAGTTATAAGATGAAAGATGAATTGAAAGCTGCTATGATATAAGAATTTGAGATGAAAGATCTTGGTCTGATGAAATATTTTCTAGGAATGGAGGTTTATCAAAGTAAGGATGAGATTTGCATTTGTCAAACAAAGTATGCACAAGATATGCTGAAGAAATTTAATATGACTGATTGTAACCCTGCCTCCACTCCAAGTTCTCATGGAGTTTTGTTATGTCGAGATGATGGTGCTGATTTAGTTGATGATACAGCTTAGATAAGTATTTTGGGGAGGTTGATGTTTCCAATCCACACGAGGCCTAATATTGCCTATTCAGTTTCACTTGTTTCAAGGTATATAACAAATCCATCTGAAATACATATGAAGGCAGCCAAGAGGATTTTGAGGTATGTGAAAGGGAATTTAAGTTTTAGTATTCATTACTACTCTTCTGAAAAGTTCAATCTAGTAGGCTTTAGTGATTCAGATTGGGAAGGTGGTATGGATGACTGTAAATCTACATCTGGAAATTGTTTTTCTTTTGGTTCTGGTTTGATTACCTGGAGCTCAAAAAAGCAAAGTATTGTTGCTCTCTCATCTACAGAAGCAGAGTATGTTGCAATTACCTCAGCACGTACACAAGCTCTTTGACTCAGAAAAGTTTTGGAAGAAATTGGAGAAAAGAAAATTTAGCCTACAGTGATATATTGTGACAATGTGAGTGCCATCAAGTTAGCTAAGAATCGGGTTCATCACAGTAGAACAAAGCCTTTTGATTTGAAATATCACTTCATACGAGATTTGGTGTAGAAGAAGGATGTCGAATTGAAGCACATCAACACCCAGGATCAGCTAGCAGATATATTCACCAAAGCAGTTACGAAAGCTCAGTTTATAGCACTACAGGATAAGATTGTGAGCCCTCTCAGCATCAAGGGGGAGTATGTTGATAACTGATGCTGCTCTAGCATGCAGCTAGATTAATTTAGTTAATAGTTTTTTGTTTATTCATGCAAATAAAGCATGTACTCCAACATGCATTAATCCTTAGGACTATTTTTAGTTTTGTTTTTTGCATGATTGTTTTTTTAGTAAATAAAGCATGCTATGCATGCACTTATTGTATTCTTAATTAAGGGAGTAGTTTGCTTTTTTTAGTTTGAAAGCCTTAGTAGCTTTCCATGCAATGCTAGGAATATATTTAGAACTGCAATTATTATTAATTCTTGTAGATTGCAAATTCTTTATATATAGAGCCTCTATGTAATTTTTTAATTAAGCTTCAATAAAGATATTGGTGTGTGCAATTCCAAAAAACCAAAGCGCTTTGTTTTTTATTCTGAATTTTGATTTCTTTTTGCAATTTCTTCTTTTTGTTGTTATTGTTTGCTAATCAGTTTATGAGAACCCCTGGTCAGCATTTCAATTTTATGAGGATGTTTAGGATCATATTCCATAATAATACAGTCTGAATTTTGCTCTACATTCTGAATTCTGTTTTCCTACATTCTGATAACAAAATTTAAAAAATTTTATATAACATTTAACAGAACATTTATAGCTGTAGATATTATAGACCTTTCAAAGTTGATAATTTCTATTAGCTTTCCGTTAGATGGGTACATGAGTTTTCAAGTAGTTTTGTTACATGGAGAAGAGAGCTCCACGTGTTACAGAGCAAGCCAGGAAATGAAGACCTGACTTCGTAGCCGTGTATCCTATGAGAGCTCTGTTGTCATCAACACTAAGACAACTATTGTTGATGGTCATCAACATTTAAGAATTCTGTTGTTAATGGTCCTCAAGATTAAGAGTTCTGTTGATAATCTTCGGCTTCACCATCTCTACATTGATATACATTTATTGCACATCGCCACATCAAAATATTTTTATCGGTGATTTTGAATCATTTCAATATCAGTGACAATGCACGTTTGATTTAGTAAATTATACTAAAGATGTTCTGTAATGAAAGTTAAGGAGAAATGAAGACTCTAACATGTTATTAACTAGGATTACACTGAGAGAAAAATATGTGTAAGCTAATATGTTAGAGTACAATTTTTGTAAGCTAATATGTTAGAGAGTACAATTTTTGTATGGTAATATTTACAAATTTTTTTGGTTTTATCATGACCATAAAACCAAAAACATCAATAGAGTTTACAAATTTAGTTTTTAGTAATTGAAAATATATTAAACTGATGTTCTGAAAGATGAATTAAAAATGAATTTACCTTTCTTTGTTGATAGTAACTATTGATAAGTGGTTTATGATCACCAAGCTACTCCTAATATCTGGAAATAAGAAAAATAATATAACATGGAAATCCCATCCTGTGCAAAAATAATGACATGAATAGCAAATACCTGGACATACTTGGGGTGAGAAGTAGCTGTTGCTTCAAGATTTTTTTTTAAAATGAGACAAATCAGAACCAATCTCCTTATAGTTGCTGCTTCAATCTATTAACAACATAAAAAAAGTAGATCTAAAAATATTGGGGCTTATAGTTAACAGATTCTTGAGCTTGACATGGGATTTTTGTAGTTGTTAAATGAAATATTATGGCATGAATGGATAGTGTTCATTAATACTCTAAAAAGCATTATAATGCTAGATCAAAAGTTTATATAGTGTTCTCATTCATTAATAATTTTTACTTTGATAATTATATTAAAATGAATAATCTTTGATTATGTGATTTTTTTAACTATTCTTTTGTATAGATTGGTGCATTAAATTTTATGTCTTGACAATATTTAAATGAAGCTTTTTTTATTATCATAGATATCTATGATACTACAAGTTGATAGTAATCAATGGAATTGGATTGCCACTTCATCACAACACAAATCTATAAAAAAAACCCACAAAATAAAATGCATGATGGAATCTCTTGTCAGAAGTAGTGGAAATGCTAGTTGCTCATTCCAAATCCTTGCTTATAGATGAAATTTCAATAAGGTTGGACAATGCTACAACATACCAAATTATTAAGTGTTTGCACCAAATTGTTTATGTTCTTGATGGGAAAATATTGATTTCTCTTTTGCAGCCTGGTCATGAAACATATGATCTATTTGATGACAAATCTTGTCTAGAGGTGAGATTGTGTATCAAGGACATCGAGAATATGTGTTTGATTTTTTCAATTCTATGGGTTTCATACCATGACAGAAAAGGAGTAGCTGATTTCTTATAGGAAATGACGTCAAGAAAGTACCAAGAGCAACATTGGACTTATGGAAATCAATTGTATCACTACATACTTGTTAAGGAATTTGCAAAGGCCTTCCACTCATTTCATATTGGTAAGAGTCATCACATCGATATCATTAAACAAAGAACCATCTTGTTGCGCTTAGATCTACCAAGTATGGTATTAGTAGAATGAAAATGCTCAAAGCTTGATATTCTAGAGAAGTGTTTCTTATGGAAAGGAACTCTTTTATTTACATATTAAAAATAGGACAAGGTCTTACAGATCGTGACAATTACCATGAGTATTACAACTTTCTTTTTCATTTTAAAGTGAATTATTAGCCCTCCGAACTTATCAATGTACAAGGTTGCAGTGACTAGATACAATTGGTGATGAAATTTACATTAAAATCTTTGCAATCATGGAAGTAAGCTAGCAAGGATCTTTATTACTTATTTGAAGTGTTATAATTGTTTCATATTGGAAGAGTGGCATGCCAAGTCTTCTTCATGGATTTGTACCTAAAATAGTTGAGGGATTCATTACTTCAAGTTTTACTTTTGTCTAGGTCATATTGTCAGATGACCTTTCAAAAAATTATTTGGACAATGATGAACTTTTTCGAGATCAAATTGACATTTTTTTATAAATATGCTGATTTTAGTAAATCACCAATGGTTTCATACATTCTAACATTTTTGGAGCCTATGCTACAAAGATATACAAGAAAGGGAAGCCAACATCTCATTAAACTAAAAGCAAGACTCTAAAGAATGACCAGCAAAAAAATCTAAGTAGCTAGTAATTGAAGGTAGGCTGACTAAAATCCTAAGAAGTTTAGACTCCTACATCCCATGAGCAGTCAACAGAGATGAGAAGTTTTACGTTATTGTAAATCTGCAAACTTTCTGGCCTATGGATAAATTCATCAAAGGAGATTGAAAGAGTAGAATATGAATATATGATTAAAAGTTCATATTTGCAAAATTTGTAGAGTAATGATATTTTTTAGAACATACCATATATAAATATATATGGTAAGTTTTACGATTATGATCATCGGAAAAGAAAGTATGGATTCTACTTATGCACTAGATATTTTTTATTTCTTGAGTTTTATGACTATATATTTGATCCTTCCAAAAGCTTCTGAAATACTTTAGATGTTACTAATGAGAATGGTTGAAAAGTTTGATAAATGTTTAATTAAAGTTCTACCAGAATTTTGTAACACTGCTCTAATTTTTATAGAATAGATAGCACTATTCTACTTTTTACACATTGAATAGAATGGAGAAGAAAATAAAGACTATATGAATAGGTTTGATCAACCGCATCAACAATTTCCCATGATGTTAACAGGGAAGGACATGCAAGGTAATGGCGATTACAGGGTGCTATTGAATAGATTGGATATCAAGTTTACTTGTAATTGACTTGAGCATGTAATTACTATTGAAGTATTGCAAAGAGGCAAGTCAAACACTCCCCTTTATCACTTACAAAAAAATGAATGAAATGCCATGTTGTCAAGTCTATGAAGTATAAGAGACAAGTTTCTAGAATATGTAAAGAAGGAATTGCCAAGTGAGCTCTTGTCTCATTAAAGTCACTAAAGACTCGACACATATTAAAATAAAAGAAATCACAAAATGGTTAATATTGATGCTTAATAGAAAATATTACAAAACTAAAACCAATAGGTTGCATCCAACTCAAACATGTTTCTTCCTAAAAAGAGAACATGCAACAATAATTGGACTAATGATGAATACCAACAAGGAGCAAGGAGAAAAAGTGTAGAAGAACATTCACATGATAGCAGATGAAATAATTGTTGAATGCATAACTTTCTATATAGCTAGACAAGAAACTATAACAATCTTTGTTCGGAATACATCGGGACTGGCAAGAACACGCATGTAAGGAGGTCTTAGAAGTGCATGGAAAAAAATATTTTCTTAATGCAAACACCAGGAATGACCTAATGATTGTAAGAATAAATACCATTAACCCTACTCAGATTTCATTTGTTTCCCTAATTGGACTATAACATGTTTAAATTTCATAATATTCTATTTACCCTATTTGAAATGCTAGGCTAGATGGTAGAGGAGGATTTAAAGTCAGTCTATGGTTCCCACAAATTGGTTGCATTCCTTAGAAAGCTATTAAGGTAAACTTTGATTTGTAGATTAATATATATCATAGTGTACCCTTACTATTGCAAATGGGGATAATTTTCAAAGAATCCTTGAGACTTTAACCACTTTGTGATAGCACTGGTTTGACAAATGGATAAGCTAGTAAATCTTGGCAGGTTCTCAATTCTTGCATGTATTGAACTTGATATTCCAATCCTTACAATGCACCTTGACCCATATTTATGGGGAGACAACTTGGACAAATTCAACCCAAAGTTGTTCATTTAAGGAATTTCAAAAGCTACTAAGCATTCAAATGCATTCATGCCATTTCATTAGGCCTCGATTTGCATTGATTAAAACTTTGCACTCTTAGAGGCCAAAGTGGTATTGCCCATGATTCTGCAATGGTTTTCCTTTGTGATTTCACCTAATTATTGTTGCCCCTTAGTTGTCCTTGATGACAAAAAGAGGGCAGTTATACTAGGTTTGGTTATACCATTTGGCATCTAGATTGGAAACTTTTGTTACAAATGTTTATCATTTACAGATATAAATAATGCAGTGGCACTAAGTATATATTTTCCACATTTGGTTCGAATAATGACAGACTGCAAGGATACAAAAGTCACTTTTATAGTGATATTATCTTAAAAAAGGTAACAAATATTTTTTATTTTAAAAGGTCACACTTTTGTTGCTATACATTCATTCTAAATCGGGCCTTAATGCAAACATAAAGATACCTTACGTGTACTATATGATATGGCATAATGAATGCTACATATGTCAAATAACTTTGGGATGTTGGTCATTGCAAGCCTTGAGCCATGTAAGTGCTTGAGATATTATTCTTATCATATCTAGCCGGAATTGAAAACTATATGTAGTTTGCAAAAGTATTCAAAAAATTGTTTAGGGCAGCTTAATGATCAAACAAGTTTCTATCACTTGAAGTTATTTTGAAAACCCTAGTTTAGGGCTGCCGCTATGGAGATCCTATTGGCCGTTACAGGAAGTTTCGGTTTTGGTTTGTTGACATGAGTTTTTATTATATCATACTACTAGTTTTTGAAGATTTCATTGGTGGTTTTCGTGGGTAAGTTCATTTGGATTTTGTAAAGATTTTTAAACTGATTATACTTAGTTTTTTTTTTATATCTATAGTTAATATCATTTCCCAAATGAAAGGAAAGAATCTGGTATCTCGTATTTTGTTTTTTTTGTTTTGAAAGCTGGCATTTAAAAAAAAAAAAGGAAAAGTTCATTTATTAAAAATGCAACCATAGCAAATAAGAGAAATTTTTATTTTGCAATTCTTTTTAGAAATAGAAAATTTAAAGGGTTTTATTTATTTTCTTTTCAAAACAAAAAATGAAAAGGTTTTATTTTGAAAGACTGGGGTTGAATTTGAAAAAGGAAGAAGGGTTTTCATTATCAAAACTTTTTTTTTTCAGAAAAGAATAAAAGAGAAGGAAACTGTTTTATTTTCTAGAAAATAGAAACCGAAGGACATAAAGGGTTTTGTTCATTTGGGAAAAAGATATTATATTTTTCATTTTCAATTTTTTGCAAACTGAAAGATGGTTTTTTGGTTGTCTAGCAAACCCTAGTTAGGGTTTGGTAACCCTATTCGAGGGTTACAGTTGAAGACTTTGTTATAGACAACACTGGCTATTTGAAAGATATTTTTTGGATAGAGTTTTTTCAAAGATAAAGAACTTGATTCAAAATAGAGCATAAATATTTTATGGATACAAAGTGTTTATAAATTGAATTTTTTTTATAAAGTGTGTGTTATCTCTCTCTGTTGTATTCCAGGGATTGAGGTCTTACAAAGATTGAAATTTGTACTCTTTGAATTTGATTACAGAGACTTGTAATTGTTATTATTAAATATCTCTTTAGTAAACTTGTTCAATCACTAACAAGTTTGTAGATGCAAAATCATTGTGTAATTATAAACTTATCAGTGTTTGTAACTTGACATTTCTTGAAATAGTATGAGATATGGGGGTTGGTGCTCCTTGAAGTTTGATACTTCTAAATTCAGTGTAACAGAGGTGGTGCTCTTTGAGATAATAAAAGGATATTTTACCGAGTGGTTTTTCTACCCCAAGAGGCTTTTCCACTCATGAAAAATTTGTGTCTTGTGTCTAATGTTTTTGATCTGTTTCATTAGATTTCTCTAATGCTTTTGCCATGTCTTAATTTTTTGCATTTCACTTGTTATCTTGGTCTAAATCATTTCATGTTAAATGCAATATTTAAGGTTCAAAGATGTTGTTCATAGTTACAAAGTTTATGTTGCAATGTGTGAGAAGTTTAAATTTGTCTCTTTATGTAAATTTAATTTCAGTTAAGCATTATATGATTATTCAATTTGCTCATATTGAATGGTCATGCTTACATGATTTTATAAGATTGATTTATTGTCAAAGATCTAGTTTAAAAGAATCTTAGATTAAGCCAACTAAGTCAAATTTCCTATTGACTCTGATTCAGCCCCCCCACCTCTCTCAGAGTCCAGTCACTTCCAACAAGTGGTATCATAGCATAGTGTCCCTCCATATAGGTCTATCCTAGAGATTGTTCCTGGTCAATTAGAAGTTTTATAATGTCTCATTCACAAGAAGGTGGTTCACTTTCTAGAGAACCTCTTTTTGATGGCACAGATTATGCGTTCTAGAAGATTAGGATGGAAAGTTACCTGGTTACTGTTGATCTTAATGTATGGAACACTGTGACCATAAATTATGTTGTTCCTACTACTATTCCCACATATCCTAATGCAAAGACACGATATGAATTAAATGCCAGAGCTAAGCATGCTATCTTGTGTGGTCTTACAAAGGATGTCTTTGTTAAGGTTATACATTGTTCATTTGCCCATGAGATATGTAACAAACTTGAAACTTTTTATCAAGGAGATGCAAAAGTTAAAGAATCAGTTTGAGTCTTTGAGAGTGAAAGAAGATGAGAATGTTGTAAGTTACTTTCTCAAAATTGATGAAGTTGTGAATTCTAGAAGAGGTCTTGGTGAAACTATTGATGAAAAAGATGTTGTAAGAAAGGTCATTCAAAATTTTTTGCCCAAATTTGAAACTAAGGTTTCAACCTTAGAAGAGAAGAAGAGTTTTTCTACTATGTCTCTTGATAACCTACAAAGCATACTTACAGCCTATGAAATGAGGATTGGTATCAATCCTTCCACTTCTAAACAGACTGCTTTCAAAGTAGAAAAAAAAGAAGAACCTGATAGTGAATCTGAACTCTCAGATGCTATTGAAGCATTGCTAGTTAGAAAAGTATGAAAGTACAATGCATTTAAATGATATTTTGAGCAAGCCAAAACAACACAAGAACTTGACTGGTGTAGAATTTGAAAAGGCTGAATCATCAAAATATACCACTAAGATTGCAAACAAAAAACAATTTCAAGCTTACCGCATACTGAGACCATTTAAATTCGGGCTCTTTCATGGCTATTGCTTTTATTGCAATAAGTTTGGCCATAATGTTAATGCTTGAAGATTTTTGCTACATAGAACCCCTATGTTTGGACAGAAACAAGCCTGTGGCTTTCCAAACACTGTGAAGTGTGTCAAATGTAACACCTTTGCAAATACCTCTACTCAGTGCAAATCAAAGATAAATGTTGATAAGGTGTGGAAAACTAAGTTTGTACCTAGCAAAGAGAAATCAATGTTAGTGCAAACTGAATTTCAATCAAATAAGAAATCATTATGGGTGTTGGACAGTGGATGTTCACACCATATGACAAGAGACAAAAGTAAGTTTCTTCATCTGGAAGAATTTGATGGAGGTTTTGTAAGATTTGGTGACAGTTCAGGAGCTAATGTAAGAGGTAAAGGTATTACTGTTGAATGATTACACTCCAATCCATGATGTTTATTTCGTAGAAGGATTAAAACACAACTTGTTAAGTGTTACTCAAATTTGTGATAGTGGTTATAGTGTATCCTTTGGTTCTCAAGGTTGTGCTATCAAAAATAAATCTGGTAAAATTATTGTTGATTGTTTGAGAACAATTGGCAATGTTTACAACTTTCTTGACTCCACTAACTATGAAAACAATGAACGCACGTGTCTTATGAGTCAAGTAGAGGAAAATTGGTTATGGCACAAGTTCTTGGGACATGTGAACTTTGAGAATCTGGTTCGAATCAGAAAGAACCAAAATGTTAGAGGTTTACCTATGTTGAGTAAACCATCAAACTCTGTGTGTAAGGAGTTTCCAAAAGGTAAAAAAATAAAAGTATCCTTTAAATCTAAGCTACTTTATGTTTTTTGTTGATGATTATACAAGAATGGTTTGGGTTACTTTTCTTAAGCATAAATCAAAAGCATTTGATAGATTCAAAAATTTTCAAAAAAATGGTAGAAAGAGAATCTGATTTAAAGCTTAAGTGTTTAAGATCTAACAAAGGTGCTGAATTTACATCACAAGAGTTTATAGATTGTTGCAGAAAACATGGCATAAAGAGGCAATATGCTGCTTCTCAGACATGTCAACAAAATGGGGTGGTTGAAAGAAAGAACATGACTGTTAAAGAAATGTCTCTCACAATGCTCAATAAGGCAAATCTGCCAGACAGATATTGGAAAGAAGTTGTTCATACAACTGTTTACATTCTAAACCGTTTGCAAATCAGGGTAAATTCCACTTTTACTCCATATGAACTCTAGTATGGTAAGGCTGCTTCTATTAAATACTTCAAAAATTTTGGTTGCAAATGTTATATTAAGAGAGATGAAGAGAATCTAGGAAGCTTTGATACTAAAATTGATGAGGGTATCCTTCTTGGATATTCCACTCATAGCAAAGCCTATAAATGTTTCAATAATAGGCTAAATAAAATTGTTGAAACAGTTAATGTGAGATTTGATGAGCAATTGCTTCTTAGTGATGATATACAAGATGTTGAGGAGGATACTCCAATAAGACTTGATCGAGCTCCTAATCTTGTTGAAGTAGAAATAACAAATGAGGAAAATGCATCAAGTCCGAAAACATAAATTCCTCTACATGCACCCTCCAGAGTCATTACTAAAAGACATCCTCAAAGTCAGATTATTGGTGACAAATATGCAGGGATCTTAACTAGAAGAAGAGCAAAAACTGATGAACAAGCTCAAATGGTAGAGCATTATTCTCTGGTAACGAATTTTGAACCGAAAATTGTTTCTGATGCTTTGAATGATAACTGCTAGTTAGATGCTACGAAAGAGGAAATTAATTCAATAGAGAAAAATCAGACATGGGAATTAGTACCTAGAGAAGATGGTAAAAATGTGATAGGAGGAAAATGGATATTCGGGAATAAACTTGATGAATCTGGTATAGTTGTCAGAAACAAAGCACAATTTGTTTGCAAGGGTTATGCAAAACAAGAAGGTGTAGATTTTGGTGAAACTTTTGCACCTGTAGCTAGACTTGAGTCTATTAGAATTTCTTTCATACTCTTTTAAAAAAAATTTAAAGTATACCAGATGGATGTTAAAACTGTGTTTTTGAATGGCTATCTTGAGAAAGAAGTGTATATGGCACAACCTGAAGGTTTTTTTTCTGCAGATAAGCCTAATTATGTTTACAGATTGAAAAAGGCTCTTTATGGCCTTAAACAAGCTCCTTGAGCTTGGTATTCCAGGTTGGATGCCCACCTTACATCTAATGGCTTCATTAGAGGTAAAGTGGACAACAACTTGTATGTCAAGGTTGAAGGAGATGACATATTGGTTGTTGAAGTATACGTGGATGATATCATTTTTGGATGCAATAATGATTCATTATCTAAAATGTTTTCAATGATTATGGCATTTGAATTTCAAATGTCAATGCTTGGAGAATTAACTTTCTTTCTTGGTTTGCAAGTAATGCAGCTTAAGCAAGGAATATTTCTGTCATGGGTTAAATACGCCTAGGGGATGCTTAAAAAGTTAACATAGAAGATTGTAAACCTGTTAGTACACCAATGATGACATGTTGTAAATTAACAAAGATATATGATTCTCCCAAGGTAAATCAATCTGAATATAGATCAATGATTGGCAGCTTATTGTATTAAAATGCTTCTAGGCCAGATTTAATGCAAGTAGTTTGTTTAGTTTCATGATTTCAATCTAATCCTAACAAGCACATTTAAATGTTGTTAGGAGAATCTTTAAGTATATTCAAGGTACAATTGATTATGGTCTGTGTTATCCTAGAAGTGAAGACTTTACTTTGCTTGGTTACACTAATACTGACTGGTCTGGTCGTCTTTATCAAAGGAGAAGTACTAGTGGTGTTGCATTTTTCTTGGGTGATAGGTTGGTTGCATGGCATAGTAAGAAACATGATTGTGTCACTTTTTCAATGGCTGAATCTGAATATATAGCAGCAATACGACAACTTATTTGGATTTTTTATTAGTTAAGTGATAGGGGTGTTACTGTTTCAAAACCACTTACTATTTTGTGTGACAACACTAGTGCCATTAATATTGCCAAAAATCCAATTATGCACTCTCATACCAAACACATTGATATTAAATATCATTTTCTATGAGAAAGGGTTCAAGATAATGAGGTTGAAATGCTTTACATTTCTACGCATTCCCAGGTAGCAGATATTTTTACTAAGGTATTATCTAAAGAAGCATTTGAACGCTTTAAAACCAGATTGGGAGTCCTCTCTCAATCTTCTATTGTTTGAAAATATATTTATTTAGGGGGAGCTTTGCTCTCCACCAGCAGCACTCAGCTACTTTGCCTGTTGTCTCTGAGACAAAAAGGGGAAGAAGAATTCTACATCATTGACATATCGCATCTCTTAATTTCTGAGTATCTGAGTGGTTTGACTTGCTACATTTTTGGTATTGGTGATCTATTCTGGTACAGTGGCATACTTGGTTACAATGGCATACTTTGTTATAGTGGCATTTTGGTATATTTTGTGGTACTATGGACAGGTGGATTTTATTTTATGACTTCACGATGTTTGTTATATTCTTTTCAGCAGATTCTCATTATTCATATACAAACACTTGGATTGTCTATTTCTAGTCCTTTGATATTCTGATATATCTCAGTGGTGATTTTGACATACAAGTCAATGATGGCATGATTTTTGCCATCAAGGACAAAGGGGGAGTTTGTTGCCCCTTAGTTTTCTTGATGACAAAAAGAGAGCATTTATATTGGGTTTTGTTATACCGTTTGGCATCCAAATTGGTTACTTTTGTTACAGATGTTTATCATTTGTAGATATTCATAATGCAGTAGAACTGAGTATATTTTTTCTTATGTTATTCAAATTCACATTTGGTTTGAATAATGATAGACCGCAAGGATACAAAAGTCACTTTTATAGTGATATTATCTTTAAAAAGGTAACAAATATTTTTTATTTTAAAAGGTCACACTTTTGTGTCTATACATTCATTCTAAATTAGGCCTTAATGCAAACATAAAGATACCTTCCATGGATCCTATGATATGGCATAATGAATGCTACGGATTCAAAATGACTTTGGGATGTTGGTGTATGTTTTGTCAGGCTTTAAGTTAAAAATATTAACTAGGTACAAACCACTGTGGGCTCCACCATACATTAGTCTTTGTTGGAAGTGCATTTTATCTAATATATGATAGCAAACTTTGTTCATCAAGTTTTTGATTGCTCATTGCAAGCCCTGAGCCCCGCAAGTGCTTGAGATATTATTCTTATCATATCTAGCCGGAATTGAAAAGTTTATGCAATTTCAAAATTATTTGAAAAATTATTTAGGGAAGCTTAAGGATCAAACAAGTTTCTATTAGGGATGTCGCTATGAAGATCCTATTGGTTGTTACAGGAAGTTTGTGTTTTTGTTTCTTGATATGATTTTTTACTATTTCATACTACTGGTTTTTGAAGATTTCAATGGTTGTTTTCGTGGCTAAGTTTGTTTGGATTCTGTAAAGATTTTTCAATTGTCTATACTTAGTTTTTTTTATATCTACAAATAATACTGTTTCCTAAATGAAAGGAAAGAATCTGGTATCTCATATTTTGTTTTTTGTTTGTTTTGAAAGCTGGCTTTTTTAAAATAAAATAAAAAGGAAAAGAGTTTCAGTTATTAAAAATGCAACCACAACAAATTAAATAAAGGATTTATTTTGAAATTCTTTTTAGAAACAAAAAATGTAAAGGGTTTTATTTATTTTATTTTCAAAATGAAAAATGAAAAAGGTTTTATTTTGAAAGACTAGGGTTGCATTACGGAAAGAAAGAAGGGTTACAGTTGAAAACTTTGTTTCAGACAACATTGGCTATTTAAAAGATATTTTTTGGATAGAGTTTTTTTCATGATAGAGAATTTCTTTCAAAACAAAGCATAAATCTTTCACAGATATAGAGGGTTTATAAATTGATTTTTTTTGATAAAGTGTGTTATCTCTCTCTATTGTATTCCAGGGATTTAAGTCTTACAGAGATTGAAATATGTACTCTCTGATTTTGATTATAGAGAATTGTAATTGGCATTATTGAATATCTCTTTAGTAAACTTGATCAGTCACTGACAAGTTTGTAGTTGCAAAATCATTGTACAATTATAAATTTATCAGTGTTTGTAACTTGACATTTCTTGACATAGTATGAGATATGGGGGTTAGTGCTCCTTGAAGTTTAATACTTCTAAATTCAGTGTAACAGAGGTGGTGCTCTTTGAGATAATAAAAGGATATTTTACCGAGTGGTTTTTCTACCCCAAGGGGGTTTTCCACTCATGAAAATTTTGTGTCTTCTGTCTAATGTTTCTAATATGTTTCATTAGTTTTCTCTAATGCTTTTGCCTTGTCTTAATTTTCTGCATTTCATTTGTTATCTTGGTCTAAATCATTTCATATTAAATGCAATGTTTAAGGTTCAAAGTTGTTGTTCATAGTTACAAAGTTTATGTTGCAATGTGTTAGAAGTTCAAGTTTGTCTCTTTATGTAAAGTCAGTTTTAGTTAAGCATTATATGATTATTCGCTTTGCCCATATTGAATGGTCATGCTTACATGATTTTATAAGATTGATTTATTGTCAATGATACAGTTGGGAAGAATCTTAAACTAAGCCAATTAAGTCAAATTTCCAATTGACTCTTATTCACCCCCCTCTCAGAGTTAAGTCACTTCCAACAAATTTTGCAATGGTTTTCCTTCGTGATTCCACCCAATTACAATATAAGTAGCAAAGATATTTGAATTGAATTATTTTACTTTACCTTTAGAGCTAGATCGTTGTGCTAAGCGTCCAGGTGATTGAGGTGCGTCTTTTTCCAGATGTGGAATTGAAGATAATGACTACGTTGCATATAATGTTCTTCATCTACCCGCATATTTAGGACAACAAATTCTATTTTTTAATTTATAAGAGATGTATTTTATTTTATTCTTTTAAATTAAAAGAAGAATTTTAAAAGTACTATTTTTTCATCATGTTCACATATCTAGAAATTAGTAGACACCATTCAAAATTGTAATCAAATATAACTATAATAGGATAACTATAATAAGGGGTGGGGGGAGGAGGGCCCCCTACAATTTGGTTGGGCTTTAGTAATGAACTGCAGTCAAGCCCTACAATTCTATGGGCTCACCTAAAATTATATGGAGTGGAAAGTGATGCAGGGGACTAGGGATTGTAGTTAGACAACACACCCTACACGGAACATTAGGAGGAGAGATTAACATGAGGGTATCTTGCCCTAGAACTATAGAAAGGGAGGGTATGGGGGTGGGTGGATATAGGATCTTATCTATGTAACATGTCTCAACGTTATCTGATGATTGACTGGGGCTAACTGTTCCTTCTCATTTGTGTAATGATTGGTAACTATAGGTCAGTGTGGTAGGTTACTTTTTGGTTGAAGTGATATATCGCCACATCCTCAATGCATCACACCAAACACAATGGACTAAGGATCCCCATGAACACCTTGGTCGAAACATGAGGAAATCTAGGCACTTAGCCCCCCTATGAGTCACCAGTCTAGGTTACCAAGGGGTACGCTTGCCATGCTATGTTGGATGCTAATCTCTAGAAACTGAATTTATGCTAGAGAAAGGATTCCATTGGTCAATACATTACGCATGGATCTAAACTATAGGCTCTATAGACTAGGCCCGAGAAAAAATCAAATTAGATCTGCCTACTATTATAAAGGGCTACCAATAGAACCCCTTATAATAGTAGGGTATGACCCTCTCATGTCAATACATCTTTGAATTATCTCTGATTTGACCTGGGATTGGTATTGGTTCAGCTCTCTATCCGGGAACAAGCTAATTGAATGACAAATGATCAGGATCCCGATGACCACCTGATCATCGTTGCATGGATTGACACGGCTTTCATGAACTAGGAAGTAAGGGGGGAAACGTAACCCTAGCCATTCCGCATGCTACAACTGCACACTCTATTCCTCCTCCACACAAATAAATCAGAGTTTAGGAGTAATTGTCTCTCTCCCACCATATGAACATAGATCCATGTCCAGCCAATTAGAGTTGCAATGAGCTCTCCTAGGAGTAATTTTACCTCTCCCACTGAGCCCATCGATGTGTCAATACCATGATGTGAAATCAGATTTTGTACATAACATGCCCCCACCCCCAACATAACCTTCAATTTGTAGGTTCAATAACTCGAGCTCGCTATTCCCCCTCTATAGAATTTGGAGGAACAAGAGCTCCCTGTTCCCCCTCTATAGAATTTGGAGGAACAATTTAGAATCCCTGTAGACCCAACCTCAAAGGAACAATTCACCTCTCACCCACCCACATACAACACAATCAAGAGAGACAGAGAGACCTACTAGAGGAACCATTCCAAACACAACTGAAGGACCAATCCCAAACACAATTAGAGGACCAATCCTAGAGCAAGCCCCCAACTCCATTCTTTAGTTGTCTATAGTCTAATGTTTAATAGATGTGTCATTTTAAAAATGGTTAATAGATTTTATATGAATGAAACAACTTCAAAGATATTTTAATACATTATTGATTATTTTCGAGGATGATACACCTTTTTTTTTAATACAAGAACTACTTGATACTCTTATTAAAACTATTTTAATGTTTAATGTTTTCCTAGTATTACATTCTTTTCTAAGACATTTTTAATGAATCGTGAATGATACAAACACTAGACACATAAAGGTTGACCAAAATATTCAAATAAATCACAAATCATATATTAGACTAATATAAAAATAAATTAATATCATGACTATATCGTTATAGATGATCAAGTGTGTGCATGTTATGTGTATGTATATATGTGTATATGTATATGTGCATGTGCATGTGTATGTGTATGTGTATGTGTATGTGTATGTGTATGTGTATGTGTATGTGTATGTGTATGTGTATGTGTATGTGTATGTGTATGTGTATGTGTATGTGTATGTGCATGTCTATACATACATACATACATACATGTATATGTGTATATATACATGTGTATATACACACATAGATATGTGTATATATACATGTGTATATACACACATAGATATGTGTATAAATACATATATATACACATGCACACACACACACACACACACACACACACACACACACACACACACATGTACATGACAACTACCCTTGATACAAACATTAAATGCTTAATACAAAATAAAAAAGTCCTAGAGAAACTTTTAAATAACATATGCTACTAACAATAAATAATGAGACATGGTCCCATTATAAGAAAACTTCTAGCATGCCACCTAGGATATAAGGATAGCTAACATGCTCCTAAGTTAACATGTGATTAGGTCCCCCCATTAACTAGATAGGAAATAACCTCATTCATACCAACATTTGGTTATTTTACTTACACAACAACATAAACATCAACCATAACCACACTTGTGCATCAATTAGCAAAGTTGTGTAGCAAACTAACCAACATATAAAAAACAATCTCATTTTTTCAATCACTAATAAACATATAAAAAACCATTAAAACATATTCAATGTGATAGAAAAACTTAAAATACAAGAGGATCTATTTGTACAACAACCTATATTGTCCACATATTAATGAAAAATAAAAAAATTTATTTATAACCAAAAAAAATGAAAACCATTGTAAGATACATGTAAATGATACCATCTTATATAAAATAATAGAATGTGTTAAATATTTTTTGAAAAAGAAATGGAATCCTTTGTACCATCATTTTGTGACCTTGTAATCATATTTTATAGTTTACATTGAAATGATAATAAATTGCTCAAATATTAACATTTTTTAGAATTCTAATATGAAATATAAAGAGGATGTAAAAGAATGTCCAATAAGTTCAAAAAATCCATAATAGAAAATGGATAATATCAAAAGTGGTAGAACCTAAAATTTCAAATCAACACAACTATGGTATATGAAAAAGGTTGCAAAAGAACATTTTTTCTCTTATCTGTTTACTATAAAAATATGGATATAAAAATTGTTCACCAATATATTTCTAATGATCATTTTTTTTAATAAAAAAGCTTACAATTTTACTATGTTTATTTTTTAGTAAAATTTCAAGCAATATTTTCATGAAATTTCTCTTTTCAATGTATATTTTGATTCAAATATAATTTTACAAATAAATTTAAAAAATCATGCCTACATCCTAAAAAATACATGGATACACAATTTTCAATATATAGTGATGAAAAAATAGTACCATTATAAAAAGATGAAGATTACAACATGATAAAGACATAACCAAAGGAGATAAAATGAGATCCTAACCTAATATTCAAAATGCACCACCATGATCCCAGCATACATCCCAAAAAATATTAGCAACACCCAACCATCTAGATCCTAAACATATACCATACGAGACTCGGAGATGAGAACATGACCAACAATCATACTTACAACAAACATGCATGGATTGGAAAATATTCACCATAATAAACTTTTCTTACTACATTTGTTTTAGATTCATAACTAGATATATATACATAAAAGGAGGATAAACAATTTCTAAAGCATTGGATGATCTTTGTTTGAATTAGTCTCAAAATACAAATAAGTAATTAAAAAATTCATTAAAACATTCATCAAACATAATTAAATCATGTGAACTTGAAAAGTAATGGTTACATTTTGGCTAAGCTTACAATACTCCTCAACTTCCTAACACATGAAAGAATACTGAGTTGACTATTTTGGTTCTTAAAAAGAATGAGAAGAGTTTCAACTAGTAAAAATACACATAAATGAGGGCATTATTTTCTTGACCTACCTAAGATACATAGACTAACAAAACAAAAAATCAAGTATCAATCATGATTTACAATTTTACTTTCAAGTTTTCATAAAAAACACAATTTTCTAGTGACATCCATAAAAGGATTCCCAAAGCTCTTCCATCTCAAAATACACACTTTAATTTAAAAAAAATAAAAAATCATTTCAAATAAGAAAAACATAGACACTTAGTATATGTACATATTGTAAAACACACTATTTCATAAAACCACAAGAACACCTTAGTACTCCAATTCAATCTGTTTTATAACCTTGGACAAACACATGCAAGGAAATCTTGTTATACACTCAAAATTCATACAATGATCATTTTCTTGTGCAAAGAAGATTCATACACACAACTATTTCACTATACGCTCAAAAATGCATGAACATAGTTCTATTTTGCATCGGTAATATTCCAACATTAGTAATCTATTTTGTACCAACAAAATGGACATACATTATATTTTCATTATGCAACCATAAAATGCATATAAACAATTGTTTCTTTTGTACCCATAAAATGCGTAAATATTATTATTCACTTTTCAACTCCAAAATAAATACAAATGATGCTCCTTGCACATAGATGTGTTAGACTAGCAACCTTCCTTTTCGAATAATTTATAATTGAGGAACTCCTATCTAAACATCTAGTATAAGGTACAAATTGATTGCGAATATATTGGAGTGCGTGTACACCATTTTTTACAATAAATATTTGATCCTCTATAGTAGATTATCTTGTATAAGGTTAAGTGATTGTTCCATCTTCTATACAAGTGAAGGGTTGAGAAATAAATGAATAGTTTTTAATAAAATTATATGACATCTTGTGTAAGAAATTTCGAAGAACCCTATCCAATAGAAGACACAATTATCATTATTGAATTTTATGTGACAAAAAATATACAAAGATGTACAATTAAGAATGTATATTCCATTTAAACAAATAACTTTGCGTTCTTTCAACAAAATAGTTTTACCAATATTTTTATTAATTTATATGTTAAAATTTTTATAAACAATCATATGATTATAGTAATAGGCCTAACCTATCATAATGACAATAGGAGGAGAAGCATCTCATATCTTAGCTATGAAACAAGTCTTTAAGAAAATATATGACACCTAATTTTTAAATATAAAGAAAATAAAATATCAAAGTATATATTTATTTTTAATATTCTCTCAGAACAGTGTATTGCGTGTGAATAACGGTTCTCTCATTACTGGTGAAATGACAGCAATGTTTTATTGATAATAAGTGGTGAGAGTTGCAACTGGCAACGGCCTACGCGGCTACACCACAGTGTCAATACGAAGATGACAACACTTATTAATATATTAGTCCACACACAAACATAATCAAAGAAGAGAGCTCCACAAACACTTATCAATAGTTTAGTTGTTTATACGGAGAAGAGAGCTCCACGTGCTATGGTAGAAGCAAAGAAGCCACGACCCGACTATCCTATGAGAGCCCGAGTCTTTTAAAATTCGAATGGTCATCAACAATTAGATTTCTGTTATCTCAGGCCTGACATTTTGTGCATCATCAAAATCTATTTATTTGTATTCAAAGCACTGATCTCTGATTTTCAATATCCTAAAGTTACGCGAATTTCTAAAGGCTTGACAATGCATGTTAAATTTAGTTAATTATATTGACATATGTTTTTCTAATGAAATGTATGGAGGATGAGGGATAATTAGTAATAATATTTTGTACGTTTCTGTTTTCTATAGTCATTTTATATAGTGTATTGTTACTATGGACATAAATATTTGTGCTTGAGTCATTTGATAATACATTTACATGATATTACTAGTTTTCAAGAATTTTATGGGTGTGTCACTTTAAAAACAAACTGTTGATATAATAAGAATGAAACAACCTTGAAGATATTTCCATGCATTATTGATGTTTTTCAAAGATATTACACAATAAATATCACAATAGATAACTATCAATTAATTTAATATTGATTATTTCCTAAATGTAAGTAATTCATTGTTATGTCTTCATCCTATTATACAAATTATTCCTAATTTTCCTTAAGTTCTAATCCATTTTCCCTATGTCCTAACACAAATTTTGGAGTCCCAATTCCTATTTAATGTCCCATCCACAAAAAATCCAAGAAATAAAATTGACTAAAAGTCCCCACATAAGCACCAAAAAATAAATATAAAAGAATTAAAAAATTATTTTATTCCTCTCCACTCATTTCGTAACCATTTTATAACTATCCCCCAAAATCATTTAAAAATCCTAATTATCCTCCACCATTTACCTCATAATCACTTTAACAACTCGATCTTGATTCTTGATATCTTATTAGATCTCCATTACTGATCAACAATCCTACATCTTTATAAATAGATTCTTTAGGGAACCATTACTAGTAATCAATTGCCGTCACTACAATGTCGTGCTAATGGTTTAAGCAACCACATTATCATTTTTTATAAAATCCACCCTCATCATACAAGAGAGGTTTATTGGGTGAAATGCATTATGGTGTATGAATTGAAGTCATAGTTGCAGGAGTTTTTGAACCAAGGGATTATTAGACCTAGTCTATCTCCATGCAGTGGACTGCTCATTTTTGTGAAGAAAAATAATGGGACCTTGTGCTTGTGTATTGACTATGGGATGTTGAACAAAGTAAAAGTCAAGAATGGGTATCCCCTATGAAGGATTAATGATCTCTTTGATCAGATGAGAGGATCTATAATATTATCTAAGATAGGTCCCTTAGATATGGCTGCCACAAATTGAGGATTAAGGAAGAGGATATTTAAAAGATAGCTTTTAGGACTTATTATGGCTACTACGATTTCACATTAGTGTCATTCGAGTCAAATAATGCTACAAATTTCATGAATCTATTGAACATTGCATCAAGAGATTGAGGATAGTTTTACAATTCCTAAGGGAGAATAAGATCTTTGGTAAGCTATTCAAGTGTACTTTCTACAAGGACAAGGTGAATTATCTACACCTTATGATTTCAATGGGAGAGATTGTAGTTGATCTAGAGAAAATAAAAGCAATCGTGGGGTTGCCTACACCATATAATGTAACTAAAATCTAGAGCTTCATGGTACTTGCAAGATACTACAAGAAGTTTGTATAAGGATTTTCTAAAATTGTAGCACCAATCACTTCACTCCATAGAAAGGGAAAAGGTTTGAGTGGAATGAGAAGTGTGACCAAGCTTTCCAATTTTTGAAGAAGCTCATTTCAAATCCTATATTGATTGTACATAATCCAAATGGGTAATTCATGGTGATAACAAAATGCATAAGGATAAGGTGTAGGAGGAGTGCTAATGCAGAATGGGCAAGTTGTTGCCTATTATTCTAGGAAGTTGAAATAATATAAGGTGAACTATGCATCCCATGACCTAGAGTTAGTAGCCATAATTCATGTGCTTTAGATGTGGAGGCACTATATTTTGGGTAAGCCTTTTGAATTGAAGATGGACGACCTAGGCCTTAAATATATATTTACTCAACCCAATCTCAATGCTCACAAAAATAGATAGATATAGTTTCTTACTGAATATAAATTTAGGATTGAATACATTAAGGAGATGAAACATAGAGAAATAGATGCTCTTAGTAGAAGAAGGCATCTAGCAGCCATGATTACTACAAGCTCTAATTTGAGAAAGTGGTTTGTAGTCTTCAAAGAGATTATTCCACGCTGGAGAAAGATGTAGAGAAAAACCCCTTGGATCATCGATTTAATAGATATTTGTTTTAGTTAGATTTTATTATTAAGATACCAAGGGAGAATGTACATTCTAAACTTAGGAATTTGAGGAAGTTGATGTTAGAGGAGATCCACAACACACCATGGTAGGAAAATTGAGATCTTTATATTTTTAGCCAAGACTCGAGAGGGATGAGATTGAATTTGTAGCTTGATGATTGGAGTGCAAACATGATTGCTACAAGGAGATGAAACATAGAGAAATAGATGCTCTTAGTAGAAGAATGCATCTAGCAGCCATTATTACTAAAAGGTCTAATTCAAGAAAGTGGTTCATAATCTTCAAAGAGATTATTCCATGATGGAGAAAGATGTAGAGAAAAACCCCTTGGACCATCGATTTAATAGATATTTTTTTTAGTTAGATAGATTATTAAGCTACCAAGGGAGAATGTACATTCTAAACTTAGGGATTCGAGGAGGTTGATGTTAGAGGAGATCCACAACACACCTTATTCAAGGTGCCTAGGACTAGCCAAGATGGTAGGAAAATTGAGATCTGTATATTTTTAGCCAAGAATTGAGAAGGATGAGATTGAATTTGTAGCTTGATGATTGGACTGCAAACAAGCCAAGACTAAGCATGTACACCTAGTAGGTTTGTATAGTCACATGACATACTTGAATATAAATGACAAGTTATTAGCATGGATTTTATTTAAGGGTTGCCTATATCAAAGAATAAACATGATGTCATTTTGGTAATTGTGGATAAGTTGACCAAGGTAGCGTACTTCACCCAAAGGATTTTTAAGTATGGATTGTTTACTTCAGCTAAGAAGTTTTTCTGAGAGATATTGCATTTGAATTGAGTACTTGAGATGATCATATCAAAATGAGATACTCATATAATTTCTAGATTTTGGAAAATATTGAATGAAATATTTGGGACAATATTGAATTTTAGTTTGACAAACAAAGATAGTGAAGCAAGTAGTCGAAGACCTGCTTAGGATGTATTTCATGGATTAATAGTCTAGGTTGGAGGAGTATCTTCCATTGGAAGATTTTGCATATAATAACTCCTATCATGCATCTTTGGTATGACACCATTTAAAGCTCTTTATGGATGAAAGTATTGTACACATATCATTTTGGATATCTAGTTGAATACAAGATTGGAATTGGTTCAAATATTCTTAGGAGATGCATGATGAAATGAGATTGACCAAGGGGTGGTTAAAGAAGGTAGAAAAAAAATAGAAGAGCTATGCACGTAAGAATAGGACTTTCAAAACAAAGTCTTTTTGAGGGTTAAACCTCATAAGATTTCTATATCATTGGAAAAATTAGCCAAACTAGCACCTAGATTTGTAGGTCTATTTGATGTGTCAGAAGTAATGACTGTAGCTACATATAGACTTTATCTAATATAATGATCTTTAATCATATCCATAATATATTTCATGCATCTATGCTTAAGAAACATCATCTTGATGCTACTCATATACTTGATTGGCATGCTTTATAGATTTGGTATCCAAGAGTGGTGCTGGCAGAGCCCATTCAAATTCTAGATTGGAATGATGTTAAGTTGTGTAATAGATTATTATTCAATATAAGGTCTAATGGGATAAAGTATTTGTGGATAGTGACACATGGGAGAATATAGAGGATATATATTGTTCTTATCCTCATTTGAGAACTTAAATTATGGTACTTTGTTTTGCTTAGTGTGATACTTTGACATTTGCATTGGTCTACTATATTTATTGTTTTAGTATTTTTATAATAAGTTTTGGATGATGTATCTTCCTAGTGGGGAAGGATGTCACATCTTATTCTTTTTGCTCAGTGCATTATTAATACAATAAAGTGGTTGAGACTATGGATAAATGTCTTATGTTTTTTTTATTGTTGGTGTAATTATTTATTCATTTGGATATAATTACACTTTACTTAAGTTTACTTAGGTACATGCATATCATAGTAGTTTTTATATGAGACACGTAGGGAGATGTGCTACATTGGGAGTGTGTACATAGGAGAATTTCCACCTTTTATGGTGTGATCTTGTTTTTAATTATCATATCCACTTATTGTGGAGTGATAATTCCACCTTCAGTGGGTGATCCACCTCATGTAAAATATTTTACTATTTATCCTACCTACCCTTGCATCTCATTGAGCCACATGACATCATTGTGTGCTCTCTTGTCTCCTAGCCTTGCCTCTGTAAGAAGGCTCATCTATATTGTATGTAACTTGATGATCTAGTTGTTCAGTATTTTCATCTTGATAGATTTTATTCCTATCAATATTTTGTACTTTTCATTGATCTCTTGATCTTCAAAAAATCTCACATGTTATCAGAGCCTAGAGGGCTTCACTGATTAGTCTTTTTGAGATATTTTGGAGGCTTCAATTTTTGGATTTGGGAATCTACATTTTTGGGGGCGTCCTACAACAATTTGGACATCATGGTTGAGTTCAAGAGACCATTTGCATAAATTTTCAGTATAAACTCGGCCATATTTGGTGAAGGAAAAAATTTCGCCTATTCAACTAGGCACGCCACGTCGAATTCCATACAGCTCAGTCAGCAAGCCATGCAACATCTTTCGTATTGCCGATGTCATCATCTGTGCAACCTGGACAAGGGGTGCGGAGACCATTTTGACGGGAAGACGACTGTCAAATTTAACACATTGAAATTTTGATGTCAGCATTACATCAACATTTTGGAAAAAAATTCTACCCCTTGCATTTGCAGTTCAACTTCAAATGGCTATAACTTTCTCATTTTGGCTCCTTTTTTGGTGCATTTTATTTTGAAATGGGCTAGAATTTTGTGCTCTTCACAGTGGTAGAGGAAGTTTCTTATTTTAATGGATATATTTTTCAGAATTTTCAAATTTTGATGACTGTACCTGTGTAATCCCCAATTTTGCAACTTCAGAGGCTTCGTTTGGGGTCATACGACCTTCTTTTTAGGTGCCATATTTTTTAAAGTGCATAATTTTTCATCTACTTTCATAATATCCCATTAGTTTGTAGTTTTTTTCCTAAGGATTTTGATACAATCCAAGATTATGTCACAAAAGAAAATGATCTAAGAGAAAATCTAAAGGATTGTGGTATTGACAAGAAGGATTCTCAATTGATTTATAACTTGTTGGACTTTTTTTTCATCAGAGTATGCAGCCTTTGTATCTAGCTTTCACACATAGAGGTTAGCTCAAAGTTCCTCATACACTTCTCCCTTTGATGCATTCACAAAGATATTAATACTTGACCAATCTAAGTTGACCAAGATGGGGATTCTCAAATTTTCAAAGTCGCAAGCATTGGTGGCTAATAGAGGGAATCAAAGAAATCAAGGAAAAGGCAAGAATCAAAGCAACCTAAGTCTAAAGTACAACAAGATGGAGCACAATCCTCCTCTCCACAACAAGGTGATTCTACATCCTCACCTAAGAGGAAATCTAAGGACAATATTTTTTGTGCATATTGCAAGAAGTTAGGACATGATGAACAACATTGTTACAAGAATGATATTGATGAATTGAAACATATTCTTGAGGAGAACAAAATCAATTTACCTTCTAGAATGTCTACTTTGGCTTCTTCTTCCAAGGAAAAGGATAAAGGAAAGAATCACTCCTTTGGGACAGATAAAGGAAAGGGAAAAACTCTTTGTGTTATTACAAGTCATGATTCAAGGATATGACTTCTAGATTTAGGGGATTCTCATCATATGGCATCTTTGTAGTCTATGGCCTCTTCATATGAGCCTTTCCACACGCTGTAGAATTTTGATGGGCAATCATACATACATCTTGGATATAATTACACTTTACTTAAGTTTACTTAGGTACATGCATATCATAGTAGTTTGCATATGAGACACCTAGGGAGATTTTCTACATTGAGAGTGTGTATGTAGGAGAATTTCCACCTTTTATGGTGTGATCTTGTTTCTACTTATCATATCCACTTATTGTGGAGTGATAATTCCACCTTTAGTGGGTGTTCCACCTCATGTGGAATATTTGACTATTTCTCCTACCTACCCCTATGTACCCTTGCATCTCACTGAGCCACATGACATCATTGTGTGCTCTCTTGTCTCCTAGCCTTGCCTTTATAATAAGGCCCATCTATATTATATGTAACTTGATGATCCAGTTGATCAGTATTTTCATCTTGATAGAATATAGCTTAATCCTATCAATATTTTCTCTCTCTATTTTGTACTTTTCATTGAGCTCTTGATCTTGGCAAAATCCCACATTTATTATGGATAAATGATTTTTACATTAGATGTTATTTTTAAATGCATGGCATTAAAATGGAAATTATGATGAAATATTCTTCAACTATAGTTTTGTGGACTAACCTATTGATCATTTAATCTTAGTGGGAATGATGCAAGAACATGTCAAAGAAAAGAACTTGGGTGTGGTAGAAGTTTCCTACCCACCTTGCAATAATTAGCATGATGGAAACTAGATGAACACACACTCACATAGTTGCATACATATTGTATTATGCATCGTTTAATACTAAATTTTATGTATTTATGGATGTGTAGTCTAATTTTAGCATTATGGTTTAAGTGATGTCTATAGTTGTGTAAATTTGTTTTTGTTAAGTTTGTTTCAAATGACTTGTTAGGAAACATAAAGCCATCCCCTTATTTTTACGTCAATATACTCATAAACTATGTACTTGTTTTATTAGAAATTAAAACGTTTGTATTTTTTTCAAATACAAATATCTTCTTTTCAAATATGTATGTATGTATGTATGTATATTATTGTTGTGAATAATGTAGAATGATTTTTGATTAGAACTATGTAATCTTAAGAGAATAACATTACCTATTTAATTAGAATTAAAATATTTGAACTTCAAAATTTTAATAAGATATTGCATATGAATTCCTTTTTTTCACATTACCCATTTATTCCCCTCTCCCTCTCTATCTCCCTCTCCCTCCTTATCCCCATCTCTCTCTCTCACTTCGCTACTAATTCTTATTCTCTCTTTACCATATATATCATCAGCTTTCCATCACACCCTCTCGACCCCTCTCTAGGTTTCTCCCTCATTCTCTCTCCACCTCTCTACATCTCCATCCATATCTCATTACCAACGTCTCTCTATACCCCTCCATCTATCTCAACCCTCTCTCTCTCTCTCACCCTATCTAGGTCTCTCATACCACTCTCCCCCTCTTAGTATCTTATGTCTCTATATAACCTATTTGGGAATATGCAGGAGCATGGTGGGCTATATGACCCCTTAGGAAACCATTACTATATATCTTAGGACACCATATCACCTCTTAGGACAACATATGGTGTCATTACAAGTCATATGGTTTCCTAAGGGGTCATATGGTGTCGTTACAGGTCATATGGTGTCCTAAGGGGTCATATGGTGCTCTATGACCTCTTACAATACCATATGATCTCTTAGAACACCATATGATCCCTAATGACACCATATGGTGCCCTAAGGGGTCATTTGGTGTTTTATGACCCCTAAGGACATCATATAACCCCTTAGGACACCATATGACACCATATAGTGTCCTAAGGGGTCATATGGTGTTCTATGACCCCTTATGACACCATATGAACCCTAATGACACTATTTGGTGTCATTAGGGGTCATATGGTGTCTTAAGGGGTCATATGGTGTCGTTAGGGGTCATATGGTGTCCTAAGGAGTCATATGGTACCCTAATGGGTTATAGAATACTATATGACCCCTTAGGAAACCATATGATCCCTAACGACACCATATTGTGTCTTGAGGGATTGTATGGTGTCACAAGTGGTCATGTCATGTACTAGGATGTTAAAATGGGTTATATGGTGTCCTAGAGGGTCATAGAACACCATATGACCCATTAAAACACCATATCACCCCTTAAGACACCATATAGTATTGTTAGGGGTCATATGGTGTCCTAAGGGGTCATATGGTGACATTAGGGGTCACATGGTGTCCTAAGGGGTCATATGGTTTTATGACCCATTAGGATGCCATATGACCCCTTAGGATGCCATATGACCCCTAACAACACCATATGGTGTCGTTAGGGGTCATATGGTGTCATAAGAAGTCATATAGTGTTTTATGACCCCTTAGGACACCATATGACCCCTAAGACTACCATATGGTGTCCTGAGGGTCATATGGTGTCATTAGGGGTCATATTGTGTCCTAAGGGGTCATATGGTCTTCTATGACCCCTTAGGACACCATATGACCCAACACCATATGGTATCCTAAGGGGTCATATGCTATCCCTAGGGGTCATATGGTGTACTCAGGGGTCATGTGGTGCTATATGACCCCTTGAGACACCATATCACCCCTTAGAACATGTTATATGGTGTCCTAAGGGCTCATGTGGTGTGATGACCCCTTAGGACACCATATGACCCCTTAGCACACCACATGACCCCTTAGGACACCATATGACCCCTAACGTCACCATATGGTATCCTAAGGGGTCATATGATTTCCTAAGGAGTCATATGGTGTCCTAAGGGGTCATATGGTGTTCTATGACCCCTTAGGACACCATATGACCCCATACTACACCATATAATCTGTAACGGCACCATATGGTGTCCTAAGGGGTCATATGGTGTTCTATGACCCCTTAGGACACCATATGACTCCTAATCACTATGGCCCTTTGGGACACCATATGAGCCCTAAAAGCACCATATGGTGTCCTAAGGGGTCATATGATGTTCTATGTCCTCTTAGGACACCATATGACCCCATACGTCACCATATGATCCCTCACAACACCATATGGTGTCCTAAGGGATCATGTGACACCATATGACTCCTTAGGACACCATATGACCCCTAACGACATAAGATGACCCCTGAGGATACCATATGGTGTCGTTAGGGGTCATATGGTGTGCTAAGGGGTTATAAAACACCATATGACCCCTAACAACATGATATGACCCCTTAGGACACCATATAGTGTACTTAGGGGTCATATGGTGTCCTAAGGGGTCATAGAACACCATATAACCCTTTAGGACATTGTATGATCCCTTAGGACACCATATGACCCCTAACGACACCATATGGTGTCGTTAGGGGTCATATGGTATCCTAATGGGTCATAGAATACCATATGACCCCTCAGGACACCATATGACCCCCAACGACACCATATGATATGTCCTAAGGGGCCATATGGTGTCTTAAGGGGTCATAGAACACCATATGACCCATAAGGATACCATATGACCCATTAGGACACCATATGGTGTCAGTAGGTGTCATAGAACACCATATGACCCCTTAACACACAATATGGCCCCTAAAAATACCATATGACCCTTAATGACACCATATGACCCCTCAAGACACCAGATGGTAGTTTTAGGTATCATATGATGTCCTAAGGGGTCATAGAACGCCATATAACCCCTTATGACACCATATGACCCCTAACAACACCATATGGTTTCGTTAGGGGTCATATCGTGTCTTAACTTGTCATATGGCATCCTAATGGGTCATATAATACCATATGACTCCTAAGACACCATATGACCCCTAATGACACCAGATGACCCCTTATGACACCATATGATCCCTAACAACAACATATGGTGTCCTAATGGGTCATATGGTGTCCTGAGGGGTCATATGGTGTTCTATGACCCCCTAGGACACCATATGACCCCTTTTAATGTTTTAGTACATGACATGACCACTTGTGACATCGTATGACCCCTCAAGACACAGTATGGTATCATTAGGGGTCATCTCATGTCCTAAGGGGTCATATGGTGTTGTTAGGGATCATATAGTTTCCTAAGGGATCATATGGTATTCTATGACCCATTTGGATACCATATGACCCCTAAAGACACAATATGGTGTCATTAGGGGTCCTATGGTGTCCTCAGGGGTCAAATGGTGTCATAAGGGGTCATAGAACACCATATAATAGCTTAGGACCCCGTACGATCCCTTAGAATACCATATGAACCCTAATGATACCATATGGTGTCGTTAGGGGTCATATTATGTCCCCTAACGACAACATATGGTGTCATTAGGGGTCATATGGTGTCCTAATGGGTCATAAAATACCATATGACCCCTTAGGACACCATATGACCCTTAACAACACCATATGACATGTCATAAGGGATCATATGGTGTCTTAAGGGGTCATAGAACACCATATGACCCATAAGGAAATCATATGACCCCTACGGACACCATATGGTTTCATTAAGGGTCATATTGTGTCCTAAGGGGTCATAGAACACCATATGACCCCTTATGACACAATATGACCCCTAACGACACCATATGACTCCTAACAACACCATATCACCTCTCATGACACCATATGGTGGTCTTAGGGATCATATGGTGTCCTAAGGGGTCATAGAATACCATACGACCCCTTAGGACACCATATGGTGTCATTAGGGATTATATGGTGTTTTATGGGGTCGTATTATGTCCTAAGGGGTCATAAAACACCATATGACCCCTTAGGATACCATATGACCCCTTAGAAAATCATATGACCCCTTAGGACACCATATGGTGATGTTAGGGGTCAGATGGTGTCCTAAGGGGTCATAGAACACCATATAACCCCTTAGGACACCATATGACCCATAACAACACCATATGGTGTCACTAGGGGTCATATGGTGTCCTAAGGGGTGATATGGCATCCTAATGGGTCATAGAATACTATATGACCCCTTAGTACACCATATGATCCCTAAGGACACCATATGACCACTTAGGACACCATATGACCCCTAACGATACCATATGGTGTCCTAAGGGGTCATATGGTGTCCTAAGGGGTCATATGGTGTTTTATGACCCCCTAGGACACCATATGATCCCTTTTAATATCCTAGTACATGACATGACCATGTGTCACACCGTAAGACCTCTCAAGACACAATATAGTGTCGTTAGGGGTCATATGGTGTCTTACGGGTTCATATGGTGTCATTAGGGATCATATGGTGTCCCATGGGGTTATATTGTATTCTATGACCCATTAGGACACCATATGACCCCTAACGACACCATATGGTATCATTAGGGGTCATATGGCATCCTAATGGGTCAGATGGTGTCCTAAGGGGTCATATAACACTATATAACCCCTTAGGACACCGTATGATCCATTAGGATGCCACATGACCCCTAACATCACCATATGGTGTCGTTAGGGGTCATATGGTGTCCTAATAGGTCATAGAATACCATATGACCCCTAATGATACCATATGACATGTTCTAAGGGGTCATATGGTGTCTTAAGGGGTCATAGAGCACCATATGACCCCTAAGGACACCATATAACCCCTTATGACACCATATGACCCCTTAGGATACCATATGGTGTCGTTAGGGGTCATATTGTGTCGTAAGGGGTCATAGAACACCATATAATCCTTTAAGAGACAATATGACCCCTAACAACACCATATCATCCCTCAGGACACCATATGGTGGTCTTAGGGGTCATATGGTGTTCTAAGGGGTCATAGAACACCATATGACCCCTTATGACACTAGATGACCCCTAAGGACATCATATGACACCTAGCGACACCTTATGGTGTTGTTAGGGGTCATGTGGTGTCCTAAGGGGTCATATGGTGTCATAATGGGTTATAGAATACCATATGACCCCTTAGGACACGATATGACCCATAACAATACCATATGATACTAGTACATTTGGGCCTAATTTTTGATGGCTAATTGTCGGATTTGCGACGACCAAACATTGGACTTCTGACCAAATTTACCATCGAAAACTCATCGTTGGGATTCCCAACGATGCCATTTGCGTCGGTCGTCTGACGATGTTATGAACTCCTCTGACGGTGGCTATATTTGCACCGCTGACCATAAATATCAGCTGATTTTTGTTGGATTTCTGACGGATGCTATGATTGCTCCTCGACGACCATCCAACATGGAAGTGACGTCGGATATACAACATCCTTGTTAGACGTTTCATTAGTTGTTGTCGAAATTCTGATGGTGAGAGATGATGTGGGTCAAACGGATTCACCGTCAGTGAATGAAAGCATTGAACGAGTTCTATTTTTAAAAATTGTATTAAACATTTATTATTTATTTGATTCAGTGTTATTTGAAAAAAATGATTATCAATGATGTTTCCTCTCTCCAAGAATTGTCTAGGATCTTTCCATCAGATAATATGTAACATCGTTTGACTAAATCTTTTCTTTACAAATGCTTATTTTATTTAATTATTATTTGAGCATGAATTAAAATTTATATCTGTATGCAAGCAGAACATACAAGCTGAAGAGTCATGTGCAAGAAAATTTTGTAAAAGAAAGCAAGCAGGCATTATCTTGAATGACATGGAAAAAAGCTCATCAGATGCCTAGAAGAGATTAATTGGAGAAAAGAAGAGGAAAGTGTTTAAGGGTGATAAATAGATAGAGTATGCAATACAAATGTAGCGTCCTAAAATTGCAACACTTGCAATTTCGACTGCATTTCGGTCTTCACGATGGCGACGCAACACGCAACCTGAATGGAGACCCCGAAGCCTGCTCACGACACCAAAAACTGTATTTTTCAAGTACCCTGGCCTGAACCTCCTTGCACCCTGCTGTCCCGGGAGGTGGGACCAGAGCGCCCAGCGCCCTGGTCCCTCAGGACCAGGGCACCTAGCGCCCTGGTCCCCAGGACCATGGCGCCCAGCGCCCTGGTCCCTGGGTCCTATTTTGGGCCCGGTCTCCTAAGGGGTCTCAGGTCTTTTTGTTTGCAATTTGGAAATTAACTTTCCTGGTCGGCCTAAGGTCGGGAAAATCAGTCTATCAGCCCTAAATGACAAGTATATAAACTACATTTTCCTCTTTCATTCGATATGATGGAAAAGGCGTGGAAACTATACTCAAGCATTCAAGCATTCCTTCTAAGTCTCCATTCAAGGCTAAGTGTTGCATTCAAGACAAGGATTCAACCATTGAAGAGGAGATCACATACTACTACAACATACAACATACAACATCTAAACCTTCGCACATAAGGATACCAACATCCTTAGAACAAGGTATTAGTACTTGTTTTACAGTCATTTACATTTACAGCTCTTGCTCATTTCTTGGTTAATTCCAAAACCGGGGTTTGACCTAAAGGCAAACCCCTAATCCCTAACCCCCCAATCGTCTTCACTTTTCTGTGTGTAGGTTGCAGGTACGCGACTGAAATTGAAGATCAGGAATCCTTGTACAGAGACGAACAGATCCCCCTTCGTTTCGCGGATTTTTCGGAGGACCGTGGCGCCAGGCGCCATTGTCCTGACAAATTTTGCTCAAATTTGCAGGACAGCGCCGTATCGACATTTTACTGCTAATTCCAAGTCCGCAGCTTCATACTGTATTCCTATCTCAGTTTATAAGCGAATCTTTGTCACTTTCTATGCATTCCTAGCTCAATTCCTTTATCAACATTCTTTACAAAAGAGGGTAGCCTTGCTGTCTTAACCCTTGAAACTCATTTAGCATCCAATCTTGCATTGCGTGGGATTGGATCTTGTGGGTTTCAACCCCTCTTTTGAATGTAAAGTCTCCCCCCTAAGTGAAAACCATCGAATCCTAGCGAACCTCCCTTCTCTCTCCTTAGAGTTGGAAGAGGGGAGAGCAACTAGGGTTCGATCGCGATTTTCTGCTTTACATTTTGGTGAACCCGACGTGAACATCCTTTCTGATTTTTCATGCTTAGATCTGAAAAAAAAATTGATTACATTTCCATGTTTGATCTTTTGCAAAATTTTAGAGGTGATTGCATAAAAACCCTAAAATTTCTTTTTAGTAATTAAACTTGTGAAATTTTTAATTGTTAATGCTTGTTTCAGATCTGTCCTTCTATTACAAATTATCAATTCATATCTATGCTTTAATTTTGAAAATTAAGTGGTTAAGTGTCAAAACCCTAATTTTTGAAACCCTCTTGATTCAACCTTTGTTCGACAATTTCACTGATCAAAACATCTCCAACTCAGCTGTAACTTTGGATTCCGCAATAAAATCACAATATCTTTCATCCCTGAAAATTTGGAAAAAAGTTGCGAGGACCGTGGCGCCGAGCGCCATCATCCCCAACATTTTTTCCGAAATTTCGGGAGCAAGATCTTACTATATTTTTCTGCTAAAATCTAGAATTTTGGCTGATTTTATCAATTTTAACACCTTCCAAATTATAGTCAAAGTTGGTCTTGTGATTGCTTGGATTAAGGCTTTTAAACATTCAAAAATCATTGAAACTGAAATTTTGTGTCAGAATTGTGTTCTTACTGTCCTAAATCTGAAAAGTGTGTTTGCATTCATTAAAAAGTTCAGTGCTTTATTCAAATTCTTGCATTTGGTGACTTTTGAAATTAAGTGCTTAATTACAACAACTTTGATTTCCGCTTTCAAAATTGAATTTTGCGTGAAATTGAGTCAATTTTAAAAAAATTTCAAAATTTGCATTACTCTTGACATTCCCTCTAAAATCATAAAATTCAAAATTTCAGTTCCCCTCTCTTTTTCAAAATTCAAATTTTGCATTTTTCGACAATCTGGGTAGGGTTCAATTTTGAGATTGCAACTTTAATTTGGCGTATCTACAGATCGTAAAATCACTCAATTTTTTCAGATTAGCTCTAAAATCATCATACCTTTCATCCCTGCAAATTTCGAAAAAAGTTGCAAGGACCGTGTTGCACTCCGAGCGCCACGGTCCTGGACATTTTTTCCGAAATTTCGGGAGACTGTCGTGATTGCATTTAACAGCTTAAATCCAGAAGATTGGCTGATTTTACTGAAAATTGCTACCTCTAAAATCAAAATTTTCTCTCCTTCTCTAGTGCATGAGTTTTACAACAATAAGTCCTACTTACACTATTCCTGTTAGACGAAGCCGTAGAATTAAGTCTTTCCGAGGTTTAACTACTAAGGAGATGGAACCTAATTTGAATAGCCTTTTTAACGAGGACATGGGTAATTCCTCTAATCCTCCTAATGATGAAGAAGCTCTCCATGAGGTTTCTGAAGAACAAATTTCAAAATTGGATAACCAATTTGATGATTTTCACCAATGGATGTCTCATGAGTACCCTGATAGTCAAGCTCTTCCTTTAATTGAGGGTCTAAAACGTATGCTTCAAAGTGATAAGAATGGAATTGATATTTTGCGTGGTATTTCACACATTGTGAATTCGAACGTGATGCCTATGAAGAGTTGTGCCGAAACTTTAGGTTATACACAACCTCCTACACAAGTCAATCATTCTATTCCTTTGATGACTTCTATTGCTAGCATACCTACCTTTACATCAAACATAATGGCTACTTCTACACAAGACATTCCTCCTGTGATCACTAGTCATGGGGGCAATCCTTCCTTTTCAATTAACCCTCTTCCTTCATTCAATCCGACTTCTTCATTCATTCCTTCAATGAGTGTTCCTATTACATCTTCACAAATGAACATGACACAAGGGGGCAATTCATTTAATCATTCCATTCCTCCTTGTAGTGTTCCTCCTGTCCAATCATCTCCTATGACTAATTATCATAGGGTCCCACCACCTTACTCTTTACCTTCTTTCAATAACATAACACCTCCATCTCAATCTAACACATCTAATATGAACTCTTCGACTGAAGCGACCATTAACAATCTTGCACAAACTGTCTCTTCTTTACATCAACAAATTGCCTCTATGAATCAATCTAAGTTTAGTGTGCCCACATTTGATGTTGCGAGCCCACTTTCTCTTGACATTGTTCGAGCTATTCCCCCTAAACATGTTGAAATTCCACATTTGGAACTTTATAATGGTAAAGGTGATCCTCTAACACATGTTAAGACTTTTCAAACAATATGTACTGACTTTGCTTATGACCCAAGGTTGCTTGCAAAACTGTTTACGAGAACATTAAGAGACAAAGCCCTACAATGGTATTGCTCATTGCCTTCCTATTCTATTTCTTCTTTTGAACAACTTGCAAATGCTTTCATTCAACAATTTCAAAACAATATAAGTCCTAAAGTTACTTTGATTGATTTAATGCATTGTAAACAAGGTGTTAAAGAAAAAGTGACTGATTTCATTGGTAGATATAAGCATTTGTATGCTCAAATTTCTTTTCCAGTGCCTGACAATGATATTCAAAGAATCTTTATTTCTAATTTACAAAAAGATATTCGAGACAAACTTCTGTTTTCTGAGTTTACTTCTTTCCAACAGTTGTGTGCAACTCTTCACAATTATCAACTGACTGTGAGTCAAATGGAACAATCACATCCTATGGCTCCGAGTGATAAGGGTGATAGCAGTCAACAACCATTTGGGAAGTTTAAACCGAACAGAGACTCCATCAAATTCAATGAAAACATCATCAACAACAATGTGAATGCAGCATCAGGTGTGCCTCCTATTTCTAAATTTTTCAAGAAAGAAAGAAAGTATACTCCTTTGAATGAATCATTGCATAGTATTATGAATAAGTTATTGGAACAAAATGTGCTTACTCTTCCTCCTATAAGGCAAATTGATCCTGCAAAGATTAATTCACCTTATTTTGATAACAAATCTTTTTGTCAATTTCATCGTCAACCTGGGCATGATACTGAAAAATGTTTTTCTTTAAAGGGTAAAATTCAAGATTTGATTGATAATAATACTATCTCTGTTTCTGGAGTGAATGATAAAGGCAATACATCTGTAGCTCCTCCTAATCAAAATCTTCAGATTTTCACTAATCCATTACCTTCTCATACTTCTCATGCGATTGAGACTAATGATTCCTCTCTTTCATCTGATGGTCTTGTGTCTATGACTCCAAATGTGATTAACTTTGTAGAGCAGCAAGAAAACCCTAAAGAACCTTCCATCACATTTGATTCCAGTGAAACCATTAGGGCAACTGATGGTCCTTTATACATAGTTGCAAAAGTCAAGAATACACCTTGCCGTGGAGTGCTTATTGATCCTTCGTGCATGGTTAATGTTATTACTGAAGAATTTCTTTTTACTTTGCAATTGAATCAAGTGATTTATGACAAAACAGATGTGATTGTGAAACTATTTGATGCATTTTCTTCTCCTGCAATTGGTTCTATTACATTGCCTATTGAGGTCTATAACAAATCCCTTGATGTGAACTTTGCTATTATTCCATCTTCCGAACAATTTCGTGTGAAGCTTGGCTATCCTTGGCTATCTTCCATGAAAGCTATTGCTTCTCCTATTCATAAGTGTTCAAAATTTCCCCATAATGGTGAAATTGTTACTATCAATCATAGCCTCTTTAAACCAGCTGAAAGAACCTCTAGTGTTCCTCTTGATTACTTTTGGCCTAAACAATTCCAATCCCTTCCTCCGCAAAGTGATCATCTTTCCAAATCTTATCAAAAGTGGAAAATGGATATGATCCTATCTTTAAGTGAACCTAGAACACCTAAACTTGACATTCCTATCATTCTTGAGAAGGAAGTTCTTCCTTTGAAAGATAAAACTAATGTCTTTCCTCAAGAAGGTTCCCAACCCATCCCTATGGATGTGACTATGTCTATGTCTAATAAACTTCCTACAAGTAGACCTATTCCTCCTCATCATGATGGACTTGGTCTCCTTCCTAAACCAAAAATTCCTCCTTTATATGGAGCAGTTCCTCCTCCTTCCTTTTATAGAGAGAAGAGATCTTCTTCTTCTCCTATTATTCAGCCTAAGAGACCACAACCTAAACACCCAAGTGATAGGGATGAGAACATTCCTCCTCCTCAATCTTCTTCACTGCCTACTAAGACTAGACGAAATCGTTCTGCACGTGAACGCCGACGAAAGCGTCATCTTAGGGCTCAAGCAGCTGCTTCTCAAACTTTGAAATCTCCAAAAACACCTTCAACGAGCATTATTCCATTTTCTCCTCAGCCGGACATTGAGCCTAAATCTCCTAAACATAAGATGCATGATGGTCTTGATCCTGTGCGAGTTAAAGATCCTATTTTTATAAATCTTGATGATGATATAGATGAAAATGTTATTCATGATGAAAATATTACTTCTCTTGCTTCTGATAGTGAATATGAACTTGTTGATATTGATAACCATTTATCTACTGAATTTTCTAAAGCACTTATCCTAGCTCCTAGACAAGAACAATGTGGCTCGGAACATGAACATAGCCCTTGTTTGGATCTTGTGATAGCTCCATCTACCGTGTTGAATGTTCCTCCTCTAGCATGTTCCCTGCCTTCCCGAAACATTGATCAGCAAGATCGGGGGGTAGATGACGTGCTAGACTAGTTACATTAGCATAGCAGATTCTCTCCTCCTCTCTTGTGTTACTTCTTCTATATGTTATTCTCATTCTTCTATTTGTTGTCCTTAGTGTTGCCTACTTGAGGACGATGCAAAGCATTGAGATCTCTCGATCTCTCTCATGTTGACTCAAAAGACACATGTGTTCCCTTCTTCTAGGTGACCTTCCTTGATTGGGGAATGAAGAACAATTATGCATACATATATATGATATATACATGACTTATCATACAACATACTGACCCCAAGGAAAGCAAAGTCACCTCGTGCTTTGTGTTTTGTGTCTATTATCCTTTGGCTTATCTCACATTTGGGGGCTAAATCCTTGCGATAACGTGCTCCTTTCCTTTCTCATTCTTATGTGTATCACTACGTTAAAACAATCACCCCCGGTGAGGCGTGTGCGATCGCTTTAATGTAGGGGGGCATACATCCCGTTCATATCTTTTCAAGATACTTGAGAATTTCTTGGCAAATTTAGCTTTGCCTTGAAAATTCTTGATATCTTTCTTGCGTGACTCATAGTGAGGGAACCTTACTACTGACAGTCATGGTTCTCCTTCGTGATCTTCCCTTTTACTTTGTCAATCAAAGTCGTAAGATCCTTAGTCCACTGGGGGCTTGGTGTGTCTTGCCTCCTTGACGTGGTGAAAGTTTTTCAATGTTGTTTCCTTGTACTTTACTGGAAGTATGAGCATACATACTCCCGCTAAAGTGGGGGCTAAATGTAGCATCCTAAAATTGTGACACTTGCAATTTCGACTGCATTTCGGTCTTCACGATGGCGACGCAACACGCAACCTGAATGGAGACCCCGAAGCCTACTCATGACACCAAAAACTGTATTTTTCAAGTACCCTGGCCTTAACCTCCTTGCACCCTGCTGTCCCAGGAGGTGGGACCAGAGCGCCCAGCGCCCTGGTCCCCAGGACCAGGGCGCCCAGCGCCCTGGTCCCTGGGTCCTATTTTGGGCCCGGTCTCCTAAGGGGTCTCGGGTCTTTTTGTTTGCAATTTGGAAATTAACTTTCCTGGTCGGCCTAAGGTCGCGAAAATCAGTGTATCAGCCCTAAATGACAAGTATATAAACTACATTTTCCTCTTTCATTCGATATGATGGAAAAGGCGTGGAAACTATACTCAAGCATTCAAGCATTCCTTCTAAGTCTCCATTCAAGGCTAAGTGTTGCATTCAAGACAAGGATTCAACCATTGAAGAGGAGATCACATACTACTACAACATACAACATACAACATCTAAACCTTCGCACATAAGGATACCAACATCCTTAGAACAAGGTATTAGTACTTGTTTTACAGTCATTTACATTTACAGCTCTTGCTCATTTCTTGGTTAATTCCAAAACCGGGGTTTGACCTAAAGGCAAACCCCTAATCCCTAACCCCCCAATTGTCTTCGCTTTTCTGTGTGTAGGTTGCAGGTACGGGGCTGAAATTGAAGATCTGGAATCGTTGTGCAGAGACGAACAGATCCCCCTTCGTTTCGCGGATTTTTCGGAGGACCGTGGTGCCGGGCGCCATCGTCCCGACAACTTTTGCTCAAATTTGCCGGACAGCACCGTATCGACATTTTACTGCTAAATCCAGGTCCGCAGCTTCATACTGTATTCCTATCTCAGTTTATAAGCGAATCTTTGTCACTTTCTATGCATTCCTAGCTCAATTCCTTTATCAACATTCTTTACAAAAGAGGGTAGCCTTGCTATCTTAACCCTTGAAACTCATTTAGCATCCAATCTTGCATTGCGTGGGATTGGATCTTGTGGGTTTCAACCCCTCTTTTGAATGTAAAGTCTCCCCCCTAAGTGAAAACCATCGAATCCTAGCGAACCTCCCTTCTCTCTCCTTAGAGTTGGAAGAGGGGAGAACAACTAGGGTTCGATCGCGATATTCCGCTTTACAACAAACAAACAATGTCTGGAGTGTGTGATGTGACGTCTCTAATTTATGTCCGGAGGGACTAACTAGTATTGGAGTTGTTGCGAAACCTATTGGGCCACGCTTTGGAGGAAATCAATGTGTTCATGCAAGGAGCACGTTTTTTCTATTATGAGAATGATGCTTTTGCACTGAAGGATATTTGGAAGTCAATATCCAAAAAATTCTATAGTGTGGAACCAGAGTTGGCGGACTTGAAGTAATTTTTAGCTTTCAGAAGACCAAGAGGTTATGTACACAATCTCCCAATAGAAGGGCGATTTCAAACATTACCTCTCCCCCACATTACTATTTAGGAAGCACTTCCTCAGACTAAGGACTATTGGCCTCCATGGGATCAAAGAAAAAAATTGAAGCATAGACTCTAGATGATGTGGTGGTGTTCTTTGTGAAGAACTCTGCACTATAATTGAAAATTCACGAGGGAAACTGCAAGATAGTGAAGAGAAATACAATCTTGAAAAGTGGGAAGAATGGATCTTGGTTTGGGTGGGGCCAAGTTAGGTGGCTCCTTTAGAGGTTGACGAGATAGAAATCATATTAAGATTTGAAAAAGATCACACTTGTGGAACTTCGTGTGTGACTGATCGATTGCGGTGTTTGGGTAATGCATTCCAAATAGATACAGTTGCATTTTCAGGCTATCTTTGAAAATGCCTATATGAAGCAGAAGCAGAAAACCCTATGATGCACACAATAGAGCCCGATGCATCAGAATAATGCCCTAAAATTTCCAACCAAAGAATAAGCTGCAAACACTGTAGGGAAATAAATTCAAAGCGAGCCAGACAAATTAAAAGAAGACCTGCAACAGCTGGGGATTGTTTTTTGTTTTCCTTTGTCTATATAAATCTTTGGTGGGTCTGAACGGTGTGCAGGGGAAGTGGTGGATGAGAGCGAATTTGGACGCCATGGTGAAAATGTGTGGAGTGCAGGATGCATGCAGGAAAGCAGAACAATGTCCCGCACAGCTGGAATCAGAAGCCCATCACAGGGTTGCAGGATAAACCCTAATCTCAAGCACAACTAGAATCGAAAGCCCCTCACATTATTACAAGATAAACCCTAGCCATGCATTAGACAAGATGACACGAAAAACCGCCGGAAAAATCGACGACAACAAGAAATGTTGAATTTGCGGTGTGAAACAATTCCGGTGGCGGTGTACCCCCCACAACACTTATTAATATATTATTCCACACACAAACATAATCGTATATATTTATCAAGTTCAATCATATCATATGATCCATTCTCAAGATGTGAACAACCATCAATGTTTGAAATCCTGACTTTCTACATTCTTACGAAGAATCATGGATAAGAATTCTGACTTAGTGCGTTCTGATAATGAAACAGGCTATTACCCGAAACATTGATAAGAAAATATTTCATACAATTAATTTTTATAATATAGACCGCTCAAAGTTGATATTTTCCAATATCTTTCCGATAGATGGTTACATTGAGTATTCAAAGAGGAATTTAGTGACTTACACGAAGAAGAGAGCTTCGTGTGTTACGGTGGAAGCCTAAACCCGACTTCAAAGCCGCGTATCATATGAGAGCCCCAGTCTTTTAAAATTCGAGTGGTCGTCAACAATAAGACTTCTGTTATTTGAAATAATCCTAATCAATATATATTTATTATGCTATTTTAAAACATTGACTAATAACAAACTAAAAGTGGAGTCCTCGAGTGCCATAATCAAAATTTTGTAGGGAAACATAAAAAGATACATTTATTTCTGAACCACAAATGTCTAACACTAATCATAGTTAAGTTATTACAAGCAATCCAAAATTTGATTTAGATGCGTAGTCCTCTAATCTCGTTTTTATTAAAGTTGACAAATGTTTTCTCTATTCAAAGGAAAATTGAAATATTAATATAGCTGAAAAATATTTTTTGTATTGAAAGGAAAACTAAAAGTACAAGTCTCTGGTTGTTGAAAATTGCTAATAAAAACTACACAACACATACAAGAAACAAATTAGATCTATTTAATAAAGGTGACCATCTTCATAAATTGATCTTGTTTTGTTTAGCGAAAAATTTCACATTCATCCCCAAATTTAGTCCTCACCACACATTCACATGAAAAGAAAAATTGTACAATATAAAAATATACACAATAAAATCTTCCATTTTATAGAAACAATTTTAGTTTTTTGATGTCAAATGCACTGTTAGCAATTGTGTTGAAGCTGTACAAAAAGAGCTTGTATTTATGCCAATGATTGTTTGAGAAAGTTGTCTGGGTGATTGCAATTTCTCTCTTGTAGAACTTATTTTTTTCTTACAATAGACCATATTTCATTTTTCTAATTAAAATATTAGTATAAAAACCATCAATTCTATCCAAGGCATTTCCACATCTAAAATAAGCCTCAACATGGCCCTACAATTTAGAAGTAATAGTTTAATCAAATATTTTCTTTGGAAAATCATAATAATAATAGAGCCAAAGATAGATCCTTAGATGGTTGGTATAGTATGAACATATTGAAGATCATAATAATATTGCTATCAAGAAAACTTACAAAGATTTCTCATACAAATTTCCACTTACCATTAATTTATTCCTTGGGTGGCATATCTATCATTCTAGGTGGATCTTCCTTGTCATTTCTAAACAGATTGAGAATGATTGAATTTGTATAAGAGCCTTCTTAAGAGGCAATGGAATTGAATCCAACTAGGAACAATGTTTATGGAATATTGAGATAAGGGGTTTTCTAGTAATGTGAATAGACTATAGACTGTAATTTTCAAGTGGAATTTTTGGTAACATGGACATGATATAGACTCTATAATGTCTAAACTTATTAATTCAAATAGGTGTTGTCCCTTCTAGCTATTTCTGTATCAAAAAAAAAGGGGGGAGTTTAAGGCAGGCTTAATCCCTTCAAGAGTAGTAACACCATTGGAACTAGTTCCTATTGCATTGGCAATATGAGACTCTAAAAAGGAAATTACAAATTTCAAACTTATTTATAATTTAATTAATTTTATAATTATAAGAATTAAATAATTTAGAAAATTTGACATATTATTCTATTTTAATGGAGTTGTTATGAAACAAATTAAAAAACATGTGATGAAATTGGGTTATGATAGTTTGATAAAATAAAATGGGTCAAAATTAGTAGATAAATTAGTAAGTAAAAATCTGAAAGTCAATAGGTAGTGTGTGTATCACATGAAATTCAAGAAAAATTGATCAATCACTAAGTAAAAATCTTAGATAAGATTATTTAGAATAGGAAAGTATAAATTATGGTGAAACCTTTTTGTCTCTGATGTTTACCACAATGAGAATTTTGTTGCCCATTATAGCACATATCTTGAAAGGATGGAAAAAAATGTCTTTCTTAAGGGCCATTTGAAAGAAGAGTTCTATATGAAACAATCATGATCTCTCTCTCAAAATAAATGATTAATTGTTTGCATCTTGGTAAAGGCATATAAATAAGTGAAGAAAATCCTTGTACATTGTTTACAATCGTTAATCAAAGACACAATTGCAAAATGGGACACCATGGATCACTCTTTTAGAGAGGTATATACATTTTAGAATAAGTAGATTTAAAATGAATTTAAGTACAATTTTGGCCAGTGTTAGAGTCAATAAGAACTGTAGGTTGGTGGAATAGGTGGAGCATATCTTTGTAATTATGATTGTAATATGATTAACCACCAATGAAAGATACAATGTTTCTTTAAATGCATACACTCCCAAACAAATGATTGGTGAAGAGCATATACTGGTGTTAAAAATATTGTGCATTGGTGCTAAAATGATGGTATATCATTGTGAGACATGTTTTATAATGAAATTTATGGAGGAGTGAGGACTCATAATTAGTAATGATATTTTAAATAACTAACAATACTGACAATAAATACTATATTTTAATATATATTTTTATTGTATTTTATTTTAATGTTTAATTAAATAAATAACATATTAAAATATTTAATATAGATTAATTCCTAATTTTATATATAAATAGGCAGAAAACATGGATCCACATCTTACTTTAATAAACCTAAAAATATTAATCAAAGGTAAACCGAGTATCATATAATCCTTAGATAAAATTATTTCCTTAAACCAATACAATCATAATGATTATGATGATGGTATTTTTGTTGATCAAGAAGAATAAGATCTCATTGAAATTGATGATTATGTTGGTATTGTATACTCAAATTAGTTCCCCAATCTTTAGAAGACACTATTTTAAGAAAAAATATAACAAATGTTCTCTTTGCCCACCCATCTTCCATTCTAGGACAAGACACTCAACACCTATCATGTCTAAATCCAAAAGCTTTGAGAAAAAAATAATCCTTATCCTCATATGAAAGTCTATCATCTAATCCCATTACAATATTTTCAATATTCTAATAAACAATTCACCACCTTTTGCACAATTGATTCTTGTTTTGAGAACTTCATTATTCATGATAAAACTCCTAGTTATCATACCATTAGTGAAGCTAATGTGAAACCAAAATCACAATTAAAGATAGATCCAATCGTATCTATTCAGTAGAGAATTTTTTCTATCCAAATCAAATAAAAAATCAATTTATTAATGATGTTGATGATACGTATTGTAGATCAAGATGAATATACTAATAAAAACATATTTTATTATGAGATTATTATAGGTTTTTGATTAAGTTTATTTTTATTATCCCTCATAGGAGCACTTTTTCTGCTTCCAAACTCTTTCATTAGTCTCAAGGCTTATACCTACTATTGTATATCAAAAATCAAAGCACTAAGTCAGTTGTGCATTAAAAATCTCCAGAGGAGAGTCTAGTAAAATTGCAGTGCTATTATGTGTTGGCTTCAACCAAGATTTTGTCTATTTTACTGTTGGCAACTTGGCATAGAGTAGGGTTCTATGTTTTGGTAACTTTTGCATAGTTAGCTATTCAATTATTAATATTCTAAAGTTTATTTACTAGCATTTGATATGATTTTTGGATACATTGTACAAAATTGATGTTGACTTGGATAGTGGAATCTTAGTGAAAATATAAATGTTGGATTATGTTTTGTTTGAAACTGATCAATTGGTTCTTTTCATGTGTTTGTAAGTGTTGTGTTTCCTAAGATCTTGAGACATTAGATTTAACTGAAGTTTCTCTTCCTCTAGTCTCAAGTTGGGGATTGGGTAGTAGTTTGAGGTTGTGATCATATCTCACAACCACATCTCATTCTTATATAATTAAGATTCAAACCCAAACTATTGAGGGACTGAGCAAACCATTTAGTTGTTTAATCTGGAAATAGAAATCACTTAGTGACCTAATAAAGATGATCTTAAATAAATAATTTATAAAAGAATTGTACTATGACAAGCTTACATGCGTGAAACTAATACAAAACTTCTCCAGTGTACTCGAATTTGAGATGTTGTTTGTTGGTTATTAATTATAGTAGCTTACAGTGTTGTAGCAAAATTTTTTATACTCCGAGGACTTCAAGTTGAGATTTTCTAACCATCACCTTGTGGTAGACCGAGTAGAAGAGTAGATAATAAAACTTGTTACAAGGACAATGAATTGGATTGATATAATTATGTGTAGACATAACTAAACTTATATTTAATATGCATTTATTTATTATTACTTTGAGAATCAAAACTGTAATGGATTACCAATTAATGCCATTGGTTTCATTCATTAAGGCCATTGTGTGGACCTAGCTATATAATCAATTCTTGACACAAAGAGTATACCAAGGTTTTTGAATGACACTATGACCATAAAATTGTATTGATATATATATTTTCTTGACACCTACACTTATACTAAAGGAAAGTATTATATATTTTTGTGTTAAGAATTGATTATATATGTTTTAAAATGATTGAAAGAAAGATAATGTAAAGGAAAGTTTACTTGTACTTGGAATGTATTTTACAAATACATACATACATACATACATACATACATACATACACACATACATACATACATACATACACACATACATACATACATACATACATGCATGCATACACACATAGACACATACAAATGCACATGCACATGCACATACACATACACATACACATACACATACACATACACATACACATACACATACACATACACATATATACAAAAACCTTGGTATATTCTTTGTGTCAAGGTTTTTGAACCTCACTATCACCATAAAACTGTATGGACAATATACCAAGGTTTTTGGTATGTATTTTATTGACACCTACACTTATACTATACTGATAGATGGCTTCTCTAAGTCTGGAAGAATAGACGAAGCCTACAATTTATTTTAAAAAATGGAGTTTGGCCCTTTTCCCAATTAAGTGACATTTAATTTAGTCATAGATGGATTGTGTAAGGAGTAGGATGGACCTAGCTTGGTATTGTTTTCATAACATGTCTGAAGGGGGTTTGAAGCCAAATGTCATTACTTATAATTCTTTTGTTTACAACCTTTGTAATTTTCATGAGCTAGATAGGGCTCAAAAGTCTAGCAAGGTTTCTCCCCAACTGTTGTTACCTACAACATTCTGATTGTTGCTTTATTTTAGATAACATGGGAAAATAAGCATTTAGCCTTCTTTTCTGAGATGGAAAACAAGGGATATCTTCTTTATATAATTACATATAATACTCTAATACGTGCATTCTCTAGAACAATAGGCATGATCAAGGTAGGAAATATGTTAGAAGACATGGCAACGGGCGATTTGAAACTTGATGAAGTGACATACAACATAGTCATTGATAGTCTTTGCAAGGCAGAAGATCTCTCTAGAGAACATTCACTCATGAATAAAATAATAGATGAAGGCTTGACTCCTAATGCAATCAGTGATAGGTGTCTAATTGATGCCCATTGAAAAATTGGTGAAATAGATAAGGCCTTGATGTACTTTTAAACATGAAACTGACGAGCATTACTCAAACTGTTGTAACCTATAGTATATTGATTGATTTTTTTTTCAAAGAAAACAAACTTGATATCGATTTCTCAACTAGAGTTAAAAATTATATCTATATTAATAACAATATATATATTTTTTAACGTTTCACAATACTTTCTATTGCAATCCACTTTCTGTATAATCGCTTATTTGTTTGGAAGCTAACTACCAAATATAATGAAAATGAAGTTAAAGTGTTCATTACCACTATACTAGTTTTGTACATAGTTAACTGACAAACAATATTCAGGACAACTACTTTTAATTTAAATTCCATGTATAAATCTATTAACAATTGTCAAGAACTATATGTCAATATATATAGATATTTTGTCTTTTGCTCTATATTGGACTGTTTTGTCTATGAATTAATAAATATAGTGTTTTTATAGCATTCTTAGATGTTGTATTTTGGGATTCCTATATAGATCATGCTTATTTAGGAAACTTACAATATGAATATTTTATTGGAGATTGGTACATCAAATATATAGTCGAATAAACTATTTTAGACCAATATGAATTATCCATATTTATGCTTTTTATCATGCAATCAATCATTTCTTTCTTGGTTTTGTTCTTTAATTTTGTGACTTCATTTTTTTCTAGAATAAATGCTATTAAATGTTTGTACACAAAAAACAACTCATAATTTATAAAATATAATGCCTATTACTATTCCATCTTCAGTTAGCCCAAACCAACTAGCCTCAAACTTATAAATCTACACATACAAAAAACACAAGATTGGACTCTCGGTAGAAATTTCGCGGCTTGCAACACTTGTTTATATAGTATTTATGAAAATACTTATATGTGATACTACAATAATTTTTTTGTTTGTTTATTTTTGAAGTAATTTTCAATTTGTGTCCATTACAGAAAATGAATGGTGAAGAGCATAAAATGATATAAATTAATAATATGTGGAATGGCTGAAAGATATCAACAACTATAAAATGGTATTACAATATTCAAATCTCACAAACTGTGTATTGACACTAGCTTTGTATCTCATACTTAACAACTACCACCTCTGCAATAAAAACACACATATTATGGAGATGTATATACCATTCAACCACCAACAACATGCATTATGTTACCAATTCAACTTACCTTGCATATACAACTTCCTTATTATTTCCATTATATATACCATCTCTATTGAACAAGTAAATGAAGATGGATACATGGGGTATGGGAGGAGTGATTTACCATTTATATGAAAAAGTTTGCTAGTCCAGTTGCGAAGGAAGAACTGATGAATAAATGCAACTTCAAAAGGCATGTATCACACAACAAACTTGGTTATTAGAATTCAAGCTTCTATTTATTTAAACTTGGCCATCTTTGCAAGACTTGACTTTAGCTACTTTAAAAGCTAATCCATTTTTGATAGGAACAACTTCATCGACTTCAAAAGTCGCATTATCTTTGTAAATTTTAAGGGTCATCAAGAATGGCTATAATATTAATTGAAGCTCTAATGCAAATATATTTAATTATATTTGAAACAACGAGAAATATTCTCTATGAAAAAGTTATAAAAAAACTATTGTCAATAGGTGTAGGTGAATTTCAAAAGCTCTTAATGAGTCTACGAGGGATCATTTTTTGTTGATTGAAAGGCTCTAACATCATAAGGGATGAGGCCAGGATGGTGCCTTTGATGGAATGGATACCCCTTAGTCCTTGATCTTAACTAAAAAGGATGAATAACCCTATATAAGTAGAATACAAATTTTGATAATAATATCTAATATGCATTTTTAATTGTTTTTGTGTTTATGTGGATTATATATCATGAGAATAATATCTTAATTCATGCATTTATAATTATTTATTTGATTTAAGTACAATAGGCACCTTGAGAATGATATCTCAATGATCATATTTATAATTGAACTTGTGACTTAAGTGGAATAGGCTCCTTGAGTCTATCTAAAAGATACCAAGAAATATTATTTTCAAGGCATTTAGTGGATTGGATTCCATGAGAATTATATCTCAATGTGTCTATTTATAATTGTTTTTGTGATTTAAGTGGAATAGGCACCTTGAGAATGATATCTCAATGATATTTTTTTTAATTGGGCTTGTGATTTAAGTGGAATAAGGTCCTTGAGTCTACCTAAAAGATATGAAGAAATATTATTTTTAAGGTGTTTATTAGTCCTTGCCTTAAGTAGGGAGCTAATCCTTTCATGTAACTTTTCATATATTAATTTTGTTTGTCAAATGAAATAAAAAATCTCTAATCATAAAGTTTCAAGCATGATTCTTTTGATCATATTATTTTTCAGATTTTATAAAAAAAATTTGAAATGTTATTGGCTGATATAATTTTGTTGGGGGTTTAAATAAATTTTCGATAGCAAAATATAGAAAATAACTCTGTGTCAGTTCGCACCTATCCTCATGGCAAGTGCAAGCGAGCACAATTCAAATAAATGAATTGATTCTGATATAATTTAATATTTACTTATTATTAAATGCTTTGTAGATATTTCATTGATTTTTAGGTTTTAAAAAAAAAGCACATTTTCATTACCGTGCATTCCACTATTCTCTTCCTGTACTTAAAACTTGATTGTAAGCATTAGTCGATACAAAGGTCAGAGTATTAACTAGGTAGTCTTTAAGTTTTTGGTTGCTTGCAGCTGCCATTCATAAAACAATGAAGTAGTCTTTAAGGCATTTATTTCAACTCCCATGATTAGCACTCTAAAGGAAAGAATGCATTGTAGAGGAGGGAAAGGCATTGCTTTTTCTAGGTGAGTTTGCACCAAATTTTTTGCAAGTTTAAGACTAAATATTAAGAAATATATGTGTGCACTCTCTACAATTGAGCGTAGTGTGAAAATAGACAAGCATGAAAAAGTTCATTGAAAAAGTTCATATCCACTCAAAAATAAACTTGTTGAAACCATACTAGGTGACTTATCCCAATATTTTGGCAGCTTTCTCAAAACTTGAAGCCTCGAATACAAAAAATATTTTGCAAAAGAATATATTTGGAAAACTTCTAACTCATGTGTTTATAGATTTATGTTGCTAGGGATTACATTAAAGGAAATGATTGCTTGTGGTAAAGTGTATAGCTCACATTGCTCTTGAACCTAGTTAGAGTTCGCACCCACAACTTAAAAACAAAGTCTTGTGTCTATTCTAAACTATCAAATTTGACAATAGTGGATTTTCATTGTGTAGTTGTAAATATATTTGTGTTTGTGCATCTTTCCTTTCAAATAGATTGAACTTTAGAGTAGTCTCATACACAATAGATGTATTATACATTTTGCAACTATATTTTTGGCCTAGATTTTCCCAACTAAAATAGTAGGCTATTAGAAATTGAAGCTATTTTGAGATAATTTGGGCTACTCATTAAAGGGTTTTACTCAATATCATTATTGGTAGAATTATTTGTATATTTTTGCTGCAAAAATAGAACTCCATGACTTCAGTAATTTGGTAGGTCTCACCTAAATTTCCACCACCAAATTTAGAGTCTTCTTTGTTTGGTATAATGGTGGGTTTTGAAATTATTAGTTTTTTAAATTTTATTTTCTACAATATATCTTGTTTTAATATTGTTAATTAAGTGAATATTTGTTATCTGAAACAAGGTTGTTGTTATACAGATTTGCAAAAACTTCTGAATAATTAAATTTAGGATTTTCTCTTTGTGCTTCATACAAAACCCAACATAGAAAGGACTCTAATTTTGACATTATTTTGGTGTTATTAGTGATGCAGTGGTGGGTCTAAGGGTGGGAAGTATGAATGGATTTGCTGGATGAAGTAAGATTTAATAAATCCTTGCTTAGGCAATGAAGTTTATATGTGTCTAGACAAATTCATCCACTTCTGTAGTCATTATTCAAGTTTAATCACATTCTCACATTTTTCACAAGTATTAAATATTTAATTATATTTATGCATTTTGAAGAAGTTGAGAAAATACAACTTCAGAGATCCCAAGAACACCTGTTAGCAAAATACCTATCACAAGAGAAGATTGGAGCCAAAACACAATAATGGCTCTGAAGAAAAAGATTATCATTAAGAGAGGGAATTAGTTAAATGAACAAGTACAATAAAATCCTTATAAAAGGATATTAGCAACCCTAAAGGTGTGCAACCCTAAATGCCTAAGTTTATCTTAAGCATAGAGTATAATAGACTAATAATTAAATAAATAATTATTCGCTAATACAAAATAAATCTAACACCCCCCCTTAAGATGAACTTAGGGAGTAGCTAAAAAACTAAATGCATGAAGAAAAAAATGCAACTACATGATGAAGGCAAAAAAATTAGGTTTCGGCAATAAAGCCTAATGAGGTACCCAATCACAATCAAATCTCTATGAACTAGAGAAATAGAGAAAACCACATGGGAAAAATCTCTACTCCAAAAAGAGATGGAAAAAGGACGTCAAGGACTGAAGAAGCCTCCAAACAAGAATGTTCCAAAAAAATAAGAACAAGAGAAGAGCAGAAGAATCACTGAAGCATGAAGAACCTACAAACATTGTTGAAGAATAACCATCAATTTGAAGAACCTCCACTGAAAGAGAAGACAATCAGGTAGAGAAGACTGTAATCTGCATGAGTGCTCTTAAATAATTCTACTCGAATCAGATGGAAAACAAAGGAAAACAAGTGAACTCGAAGATACAGATGGCATAAAACACCAAAGCCTAAAGAGCTGATCCAATGAACCAAGGAAACATTAGAACAATGGGAGAAACCTCCCCATAATGTTGACAAGGGAGAGAGACAAGTACATCAAAAATGACGGCCAACAAGAACTACATGACGAAGAACCAGGAACATCGAAGGTGTAGAGAAAAGTACATAGTGTCATGGAAGAAACACTCAGTTGACACACATCATGAGGCTAATGTCATGGAAGGAACACTTACATGACAAAGGTAAATGACAAACAAAGGCAAACATCAACCCCCCATGAAACTTAATAATGTAGTGCATGTACAATAAGGCACAAGATGTGCAAGATCTTAGGTATACAATGCATAGTGGCACTTTAAAAAAATGTCCAGAACCCAAATTTGTCAAAATCTGACAAATTTTATATGGAAATGGGGTTTTTTTTAGTGTTTCGAGCTCAACGGTGAGGTCCGTTTGAGCCCAAAATGATCAGAAACAAAATAGCTACCCTAGATCCAATAAAAAACTTTGAAAAAGATTGAAACCCTCCAAAAAATCTTCTAAAAAATTAGGAACAAGCAGCAGCAGATGTAGGTTCTGATACCATGAAGAAGTTGATATAATACAATTTCAGAGATCCCAAGAACACGTGTTAGAAAAATACCTATCACAAGAGAAGATTGGAGACAAAACATAATAATGACTCTGAAGAAAAAGTCTATCATTCAGAGAGGGAATCAATTAAATGAACAAGTACAATACAATCCTTATAAAAGGATATTAGCAATCCTAAAGGTGTGCAACCCTAAATGCCTAAGTTTAGCCTAAGCGTAGAGTAAAATAAACTCATAATTAAATAAATAATTATTAGCTAATACAAGATAACTCTAACACATTTCATTTGAGAATAAATTGCAGCACATTAAGGACTAAATAAATTATTTTTTTTGAAAAATAATGGACATTAATATTTAGTCAGTTTTAGATAAAGTTATTGTAGAAAGATTAAGCCATGCCCTGCCTTGGTAGTTCAAGTCTGTTTCAAGCATGGGAGTAAGTGAGCTATTTTGTTTTAACATAATATATCTAATGATTTTGAATGCCAAAAACCATAGCCAATAAATCTTTGGTTCTACCATTAATGCCAGTGTGACAATTCAGACTTGGATAACAAGGTAGATTATTAAAACCGCTCAAAATGCTTTCTTTGAAAATAGTATAGTCTTTAAACTTCATTTCTTCATAAAGAATCCTTTAACTAACTCGTTAAAACCGATCAAAATGCTTTCTTTGAAAAGAAATTAATTATGACCAAAATGGCTTGAAATCCAATTTATAGATTATTTCATTGCAGAGAGCTCTTTACATCTTTATTTTTATTTTAATTATATATCCAAAAATTCAATGAACCTATTGTAACATTTTACTCTTTATAGATAGATACAATCCATTAAAAATTTTCCCGAAACTAGTTCACAAATAGAAAACAAGTTCTTATTGATATAATAAATATTAGTTTAGGAGAATATTTTTTGTTTTTGGTAAAGATAAATGGGTTTCACATGGATCTGAAACCAAGAGTTTTATAGATACTAGCCATAAGCCAACCAAACAGAAACTAACAACAAAACAGGGGAAGACCCCAGACCGAGCTCAGAAGCAAAAAGAAACAACAAGCAACAAAACAAAGCACAAACAAACAATAAATTAAGCGAGTGCACTAGCTCCTTGTTCTTCTACATGGTAACCTTGTTGATTTCCTCCAAGTCCTCCATAATGAACCTAGAGGTACCTGATGAGCTTAAAATATGCTCATAATTTGGATGTTATGATAAACTTTTAAATGCCTTTGCTTTTGTTATTTCATGAATGTTCAGACTTTGTTGAAACCTTTTTGGAATATCCTGTAGCAAGATACTTTTATATTCCTCCAGCTCATTGTGTTGACTTGATTGCATTTATTGCCCCGTCGACTCCCTAAAATGACTGGTATATCGTATACAGTTTTTGAATGATGAAGTAGATTTAAATGTGTGATTAATGAAAAGATATCGTGTATGTGCCATACGCCTTTTTCTGTTGCCTGTTACCTTTTGTTTCGCAGGTTGTTGAAGAACGATCGAGTCAAGCGCAGCCGATCTCAGCCTTGTAGTAAAGTCCATTTCTTGTACGACTTCGAGGGAGCTCCGGCAAGGACTCTTTGACCGAACCATGGGAAAGAATTTTAATGGCAGTTAATTGGGAAAGAGTGGAGCGCTAGATTTTCTCTCTGGATCGGGTTGAACGCATAAATTCATTTATGAAGTTTGTTCCTTGACTCGGGGATATATTTTACTCCCACGTCTTTCTTTAAGGAAGTTAGTTAGTTAGTTGCTCTCCTGTTTTTAAATAAAGCTCTCTCCTGTGCGAGAGAGAGGAGAGGAGATGATAGATAGAGTAAGATAGAATTAGAATAGTAGTTATCATGTAAGAATCAATATGATAATAAAAGACAGAATTTGTTGTTAGTTTCCATATCAACAAAACAATGTATATCATTCTGTTTTTATGAATAAAGTTCAATGAAGTTCTGAGTTTAGCATCTGCGTAATCAGGAGATGCTTGCTAAGGGGGCCCACTTAGTAGGTATCTATAGCTAGTTAGTTAGTTGTTCTTTCCTGTTAAAGCTTCAGTTTGCTTTCATCTTTAAAATTTTTATACAAACTTAGCTTTACGTTGCTCCTGCAGCACAAGGAATCCATCACTATGCCTGTTCCTGTAGCATAAGGCCAGTTCATAGTTTGTGTTTCAGTTGTAGTTATCATGATTTTTGTTCTAATCAGATCATAGTTGAGTTAAAGAGCTTTGGATTACCTTCCTGTAGCGTAGGTAGAATTTCTTTCTAGTATGTATTTCTGCTAAGTTTTGACCAAAATGAGTTCCTAGTGCATATATTTTGCTATGCCATTTAAAGTATACGTCCCCTGGTTTGACAAGTAAATGAACGTCTACAGAGAGAGATATTGGTCACCTGTTGGAATGCCCAATTCCCAGGAAAGGTTTTACTGTGATTTTCATATCCTTTTGTGGGCGCGACCAGTACCCTTATTGTTACTCCTACTTCTGGTCCTGAAACTAGGGCCCGTATTTTTATTGCCACCCACATCAGAGTCTTTATCGCCCAGTTCTTTCTTTGTGTTACTGTCACTAGGATAATCACTATCAGTAGGATTGGATCTGTACTCCGCCACCATGGAATTGATCTTTTCCAACCCCTCCATACTATTTCTCATGGCCTCCTTTCTTATGTCCACCAGATTCTTAAGGTTATTCTTGATATCCTCCATAGACTGCTCAACCTTCTAAATTCTTTGCTCATGATTACATTTGATAACCTCCACATCATGGGAAAGCTTTTGGGTCATGATCATGAGCTTCTCTATTTTTTTAGGCTCAGGTGAATCAGTCAAGATATCAATTATCTCCTTAATCCCCTCTTTGAGGGTATCAATCTCCTTCCCCACACACTTCCAACATTTCTCTTGGATTCTATTCTCTTCCATCACCAGATTCAACAGAGTAATATCCTTTTGTAAGCCACTATCCACATCTTTAGGCAGAGTCCCTTGCTTCTCCATCAGGACATGAAGAGGAATGTCCAATTTGATTTCCTGGTCCAAGGTCTTGGGACCACAGTCTTTGGAAACCAACTTCTTCTTTTTGGAATAAGGCTCAGTTTGAGAGAAACCATCTTGCTGGTCGATTTATATTTACTTGCAGCCCATCTAGGGGGGTTCTTGCTGCTATGGGATCCAAGAGTGACCAACATCTCACCTTCTTCAACTAGCTTGTAATCAGGGTCAACAAGAGGTTTGGCGCTCCCACTATCTTCCATCTCCTTATCCGTATCAAAGACATCTTGAACATCAGTATTAGGGATTTGCCCTTTCACAAAGAGAGAGAGCACAACTTTATGGGTTTGGCATACTCCATAATGAGAACAATAAGCCCTTCATGGAGGAATGGATTATTCGGATTCTCAGCATGTGTTTCTAGACTATTCTCCAAAGAAGAAACTAGATAGAATGGAATCAAAATAACTTTGCCATGACTAAAGTGATTTAAGATGGTAAAATGATAAGAAAAGATATTGGCATATCTGCCATCAAGCATAATGTACCTCACAATGAATTCAGCTATATCTACCCAAGGAGCCATTAGGTCCTTTATGTTGTAGCCACCATTTGCCATTTTATTAACTCTTAAATGTTCCTTATCTTTATCAAAAAAATTTGCCATGTCTTCCTCCCTTGTTTTTTTGTCTCTGTAAAACCTTCTGCCATTCGTAGCCAAACCCATAACCATGGCCACCAGGGTTTCATCCACCTAAAATTCAGCACCATAAGCCCTCAAAACCCCTTTCTTCCACCTATTGAGAAACGTTTCTATGAGCAGAGGAGAAGGACCATAGAGTCTATCCAAGAAGGGAACCATCCCCCCATCAACAAGTTCCTACCACACCTCCTTACTTTTCTTCCATTCATAAAAAGTGGGTTGTTCTTGCCTATTCTTGTCCCCACCCATAATGGTCTAGGTTGCCAAGCAAAAGAAGGAAATGGGCCACACAAGACAAGTCTCCAAACAGAAGAAGGACAAGGGCCACACAAGAAGATAAAAAATCTAGGCACAAGGGAAGTTTCTAGATCTTCGAATGGGGAAATCGAAAGGAAACCATTTCCCCAACAACTTAATCAAATCATGATTATTCTTCATTAATTACCACAAGTGGATGGTATCATCATATGTGAGGTTGCATAAGTTTTTTGGGAAAGAGTCCCGATTGTTCCACCATTTTTCCACCACGTAGCCCACCACCATATTGGCCAATAAATTTGCTTCTTTATTGCCTTCCAGAAATACGTGAGAGATTTTTAATTCATCCAACTCTTTAATCATATCACAACAATATTTGATCAAGTTAGAAATAGTATAGCTAGGATCCGTATGCCCATTCAAACAATTGATAATATTAAGTGAATTGGATTCCAGCCATAACTTTCTAAATCCTTCCCTTTTAGCCATGTGTATCTCTAAATGGGCAGCACTGGCCTCCACAAAATGGTTGGATAGGGTGCAAAGAGGGAGTGCCACCATAGAAACCAGTAGACCCATATCATTCCTAGCCACTCCCCCACACCCAGTCGGCCCAGGATTCCCTTTAGCTTCCCCGTCCACATTGATTTTGATCCATCCCATAAGGGGGATTCCATGGAACATTATGTCTGCACTGTTTAATTTTGTGCATAGGAATGGAGATATTCCTGCCAATTTGTCATTGTTTGATAGTATCCCACTCATCCTGGAGAGTAGGGAGGGGATGGTCATTCCTTCTACTGAGGTAGGAGTGAAAAAAATTCTCCTTGATATCATTTCTAATTCTAATAGCCACTACAAGCGTAGGAGATTCCAAATCTGCAAAAACTTTATTATTTCTTTCTTTCCAAATACCCCAAGCAATATGAGGAAGAGACATATTCCATAGGACTCCCAAAGCCTGATTATCGAAGGGGCACTTCCATTCAAACCACAACCTTTGACCAGAATCAGGGAAGACCCAATTAGTGTTCCAAATATCAACAAAGAAACTCCATATATCCATGGAAAAAGAGCAATGTAGCAACAGATGACCAACATTTTCTGTCGCTTCTTTCCATAGGAAGCATTTGTTAGTAATAGGAAAACCTCTTTTGCAAAGGTTGTCACTGGTAGAAATCTTACTTTGCATGAAAAGCCAAAAAAAAGATGTTAATTTTTGGAGTTAAAAGCTTATTCCAAATACCAACCTAGAAAGGGGAAGGGAGAGAAACTTCTAGAGATGAACTTGTAGGCATCATAAAGCTTGAATTTACCTAAAGAGGAGAAATTCAAGAACACTTTATCCTCCACATGAGAGCATGGGATATAAATATAGTTTAACCAAGGTTTCAAAGGTATCAAAGCATCATCCACAAATTTGAGATCTAACCAGGCTCCATCTCTAACATAATCAGCCACCCAAGAGCCAATTTTTCTGAGATATAATTCCTTCAAAGGAGGAGCCCCAAATAGAATCCACAAGGGGGCCATCACCAATCCACCAGTCCTCCCAAAATCTGGTTTTAGTTCCTTTCCCCAACACCCATCTACAACAATGCAAGATAATATTGGTGGAACCAAAGAAATTGCTTCATAAATCAGAGTCAGAGTTGGGAAGGTCATAAGATTCCAGCGTGTTTTGGATACCTTGGATGTCGTATTTATGTTTGAAAATGTCAATCCATTCATTGTTCTCTTTAAGACATCTTCACAAATTCTTGGCCATCAAGACTTTATTGAAATCTCTCAGATTTCTAATGTCCAACCCCCCCATGGACTTGGGAAAGCAAACTTGTTTCCAAGCCACAAGATGCAACCTATTCTTAATTTCAGTCCCTGTCCACAATTTTTTTAAAATTCTTTCTTGTCTATCAACAATTTTGATGGGAATTTTGAATAAACTCATAGCATACACCAGGAGGCTCTATAGTGTAGCTTTGAGAAGCTAGATCTTACCAGCCTGTCTTAACAAAGCACCTTTCCACCTAGCTAGCTTATTCTGGAATCTATCAATAAGATTCGCTTGAAAGTAATTTGGGGCCGGACCATGGCAAAGGGGAAGACCTAAATAAGAGTCGAGTAGAGCCCCAACTTTACACCCCAAAATCATGGCAATCTTCATTTTCCTATGGTCCAGGGTGTTAAAGAAAAAAATGGAACTTTTAGCCAGGCTAATTTTTTGTCTAGTACCTTTCTCATAAGTATCTAGAGTCTTTTTTAAATTCTTAGCTTCTTTAACTAAAATTTTCCCCATCACCAAAGTATCATGCATGAATTGTTGGTGAGAACAAGTAGAGGCCTGAGAAGAGGGTCATAAGCCCAAAAGATTTCCTTTTCTAACTTCCCTTTGGATAATTTTATTGACAGCTTCACTCATCAGAATGAAAAGGAAAGGAGATAAAGGATCCCCCTGTCTAATTCCCCTCGACCCAAAGAAGAAATTGGAGGCAACACCATTGATGAAGACTCAAAATTTTGGAGTGGACACACATTGATCAATAATCTGGATGAAGTTATCTCCAAATCTAAATTCCCTAAGGACTCTAAGAAGAAAAATCCAATTGACTCTATCAAAAGCTTTCAATAGATAGGGATTCCTTTTTCTGGGTGTATAGGGTTGCTCTGGGTATTTTTCTTGGATAGCATGTTTTGTCCCTTTGGTTTAGGGGTTTCTGGTTGTCCTTTGTTCTCTAGTGATTGGCACTGCCATGTCTGTTATGGTTGTGTGAGCCATTCTAAAAGCCAACCCTATTGGTTTGGGGAGTGTGTTAATCCCGTTGGGGTGGTTTTTCTTTAACCTAGATTTTTTATGTATACCCCTATTTTCTTGTTCTAGAGGAAGGTTAAGGGATCCATTTTAAAACCCTAGTTATTACTATTGATGGGGTCTAGTTTTTGTTGTACCTATTTCTTGACTCCTATGCCTTTCTCTCTCCTATTTTAGTCTCAACACCTTTGGGTTTCCTTGGTTCGGTCTATTGAGGTGGCTCCTTCTTCTATTGAGGTGGAGATGGTGTGTTCTAAGGTTGGCTCTTCTTCTATAGAGGTGAAGATGGATGTTGTGTTTTTTTATAGGAGTTGTAGGTAGTTTTTGGCGATACGACTATCAAGTTGTGGGAACCTTGGAAAACCCTCATTCAAGATTGTGGATGCTTGGAAAATCCCTATTGTTGGTTGTGGGAGCTTGGTTACTGGTTTTGGGAACCTGTCAAAACCCATCAAGGCTAGCGGAGCCCGGAAAAACCCCATGTCTTTTGGTTGTGGGAGCCCTATAGAACCTACTCTTAAGGTTGAGGGAGCCTATAAAAACCCTATGTACTATTCTCTCTTCAGGGCTAGGCTGGATGCTGACAGTTTTCAAGAGCCCTGTCTAATCAGTCTTTGTTTTTGGTTAGGATCAGGTTTTGTTGATGATGTTTTGTTGATTTTACTTTATGATAAGGGTTCCTGGGAAAACCCTTCTTATTGGCTGAGGGTGGCAAACAAACCCTTGTTCTTTATCTTAGAGATCTACTAGTTGTTTTAGATCCATTGGTACTGCCAGCATGGCTTGTATTGTTCTATCTTTGTAATCTTGCTAGCATCTGTTTAGTGTTGGTTGTTGGGTGTCTTTGATCTATTTTTTTGCAGTGTCCCATTATTGGTTCTAGATCCATGTAGTTTATGAGGGTTTCAGGTCTCTTCAAACTTGTTGTGTGGGGTTTATGGTCCCCTCAAAACCTGTTTATCCTAATCAAAAACTTTGAAGCTATTTTAATGAATTTAATGATTTTCAAAGATACTAAACAATATATATTATTATATGCATATACAAATCACTTCTATTCTTTATTAGAGCAAAATAAGTTTTGAAGGGACACAAAACCCTTAACAACAAGAGACATCCAACAATAAGAGAAAGAACCAAAAGACAACCAACAACTACCCAAAAACTAAAAAAAAGATAAAAAGAGGGGTAAAATGACATGACCCAACAACCTATTGAATATTTTTTGACATATTTGAAATTTCAGCATTCCCGCTATAACATTTTTATTGATGTTGAGCACATCCTGAAAAATTTAGACATGAACGGTCTTACCTTTATCCTAGGCTTTGAGTTTTGGGTGAAGGGAGAAGAATAGGACTGTTGTCCATATCCTACTGAACAAATACATCATTCTTCTCATAATTCTTCTTGAAAATAAAGAGGGGGTCTTTCCTTCTAGCTAATTAATTTTTTTAAATTATTCTATAGTCAATCTTTGATTAATTACTGAGTAATTAAAATCAATTAATTAGTTAAATTTGAACCCTTCTTCTATTAAATATATCAAATTTTATAATTTGATTATTTAATTCTATTACAATCAAGGAACATTGACAAGGAAGGGTGATTTAGTGTTCCATAATTTTTGGCTTTATTAAATTGATTATGTAACCACATAGCACCTGAGGATATAGAGAAGCAGGTTTTGCAGTTTGGAAAATAGTTAGAAAATCTTTTTTTCAGAGTGTTAGAAGTAGTTGGGATAGCAATTTGGGTCCTTTTTCAGATGTATTCAAGCTTGTGTAAGTTTGTGGAGTCATTTTATTCATAGTCATTTTGTGTGACTTTTGGTATATTGATGTCAAAGAGGAATAGTCACCGTTTTGGTTCAAATGTTCATATTTCAGTTTGTCGAGGGAAAGAGAAAGTTATGTTGGATATTGTTGAGTTGTATGTGTGATCTAAGATTTGTGTTGTATATGTCTTTGGCATTATTGTCAAGGGGGGAGAGAATCATGTTAAAAACTACTATATCTTGTGTTGATCTCAAGGGGAGTTTGTTGAGAGTTATGGGGAGTTGTTAGTAGTTGTTTTCTTTCTTTGTATTAATTTTTTTCACATTCATATGTTGCTATCAATGCCAAAGGGGAAGATTGTTGGATATTATTGAGATATTTTTTGGAACACTATTTTTTCATTGATGTCAACATATTCCTTTGTGTGTTCTAGTGTTGTAGTCAAATTAAATGAGTTATTTTGGTCAGTGTGTTTCAGTTGAGCTGATGCAGTTTAATGGGTTTTGAGATAAGTATCTCTAGTTAATTCAACATAAGTTTCAGTGGTCCACATGGTGACTTGATTGAGTTAGGTGATCCAGTATTGAGGTTGATATTAAATTGTTTGTGTTATTCGGTATTCTAGTTTGTGCTCCAAAATTTCTATATCTTTAGTTGCAGATGTATGGGATGTGTTCTAGATGTAGACGTGTATCCTCAATTCAATTGGTTCATGATTTCGATATCCACAAGTGAATCTTTCATGTTGACAATCAGTTTTGATAGTGTTCTTGAGCTTCGGTGGAGAAATGATGATGATTTTAGTAATCCGAGTTGTTGTACTTGTTGTGGTGCAATTCATATTTCTAGTGAATTTTCCTAGGTCATGTTTTATTCATTTTGTTGGTCTGCATTTATTGTTGTGCATGATATTGATTATTTTATTGATCTGTTGTGTTTTTCGTGTTATGCGACATTTATGGAGTTGTAGCATGTTGCGGATGATCGAGGCATAATTCTTGGAGTTGTTTCATAATTGTGGTGTTTATTTGGGTCCAGACTATATCTTAGTAGACATTGTTTTGGTTTGCATGCATATTGGAGATTGGAGTTAACCGACTAGATATTACATGTTTTATTTGTGTGTTATGTATTTTTGGGCCAACATGTAGAAGATCTAATTTGATGTTGCAGATATATAAGAGTGATTGGTAGTATCATTTATGAGATCGACGGTTATTTTGTGAGCATTGGTTATCTAGTGTTCACAATTCTTCATGCGTGAGTGGAAGATTGGTACTTTGAATTGCAGTAGAACAACATATCAGAGCAAAGTGTGTTGCAGAGTGTGCAGTTTGATATATGAGCTTAATCGGAACTATCTCCACGCATTTCTAGATGCTATTTATTAGTTCAACCACTTTAGTTATCTATTGTAATATATTTGTAAGGTAGTGAGCCTTCCTTAGGGTTGTAGCCCTTTTTGTATTTGAGTAGTGAGCTCTAGGCAGTGTACCTAAAAGCATGTGCATTCCCCTTTGTAATATTATTATACTTCAAACAAGGTATATTTGTATTCAAAGCAGTGATCTCTGGTTTTCAATAGCCTAAGGTTGTGTGAATAAATATTTATCTAAAAGTTAATTATAGATATAAAATTTGATTAAATGATTTTGTGAATTTACCTATATCATTATAATTTTTTTTTTAATGTAAAAAAATTATGAATTTTTTAGAGATGAATCTATTTAATATTTAGTAATAATGCAGATGGTGGTAGACAATGATAATGTCCATTGGCAGATTAAAAAATAATGGTCATTGGGACAAGAAATTTCTATTAAATCCTGTAGTCCATTATTTATATTTGTAGATGTATTATTGGTGGTGCCATAATGTCACCTCTCTTCAGATTATCTATATAATAGATGCCTTGCCTCCCATTTCACTAAGACAAATTGGGCATTTGCAAATTTGCTTGTGTTCTAGCCAAATTTGTTTGTGTTGTGACAAAAAAGTGAATAGATAGTAAGAAGATAGTATTATACAAAGGTTTGGAATATGAAAAGTTAAAAAAATAATAAAATACTAGCATTGATAAAACCATCATAGAGGATAGTTGAATTTTCTATTGAGTACGTGGTAGATTAAAAGAATATACAAACAACAAGTAGACATGGATTAGCAATTGAAGATAAATAGATGCATGAAATCAATAGTTTGAGCTTTAGATTAAAATAATATATAATACAATGGGAAAGATAATCCTCATGGGAGGTACCTAATTGTACGACAAATAAGGCATACATACCTTACCCCCTATGGGATTTGAACTTGTGACAACTCTTTCAAGAACACACACACTCCACTACTAGGCCAACTTACATTGTATAGATGTGAAGAGTGGGAAGATTTAAGGTGTATGAAATAGAGAAAGATATAAGCAACTATGTGAGAAGAATAATGGAGGGGTGCCAATAAAATATTTGAAGATATGTGTGTGTGTATGTGTGTGTGTGTGTGTGTGTCGCATGCATGTTTGCGTGTGTGTGCATGTGCATGTGTTTGTGTATGTGTGTGTCTATATATATAGGGCTTTTTTGGCATAGGTTGTCACAAGAGGAGTGCATGGAAGGGAAGTCAAATGTGTGAGGGAGGAAAATAATAGAAAGGTGCATATTTCATAATTTAAAGACTTCTTATTTAAAATGTTGTAGATTTAAAGAGGTTGCTAAAAGAGATAATCCAAAAAGGGGCATATAAAAAGAATAGAGGAAAGATTAATATCATTAAAAATAAAATAAACATGAAGAATTTGTAAGGAAATGTGTGGTGGACAGTTTGTGTTACATATTAAATAAAAGAACAAAATACCAAAATCATATAGAGGATGGTAGGGGCATAGAAAAATTTAATTGTAAATAGAAATAAAATTTTGGATTACTATGTGTGGGTTTTGAGGAAAGTACAAAAACCAATATTTATTTTATAGAGATATAGATTTAAATTTATTATTCATAAGCAAGTACTAGACTTAGTGTATCTATTATTTTTTATTAAGGAAAAAGTTGGTTTTGAGGGGTTCCAAAACTTTGAATAACAAGTTTTGAATGGATTCAAAACCCTCAAGTTTTGTAATGATTTGGAACCCACTCACAAAAGAACATTCCAACAAAATAATACTCAAGCAACTAGTGGCCAACCCATAGCCATACAACACAAGCTAAGGATTAAAGAACTAGTTGTAAAATCAGAAGGCCAAAGTCATTATATTAAACTTCTTAGACAAACATGAGCAAAGAGTTCTTTCATAGGAGCCACACGAAGGAAGATCAAAATAAAAGCAATACAAGCCCGTTTAGGAACAAACAAATATTGAAAGAATCAAACTTTAACGAAGATGAGAAAGGTATAAGGAAAGCATCAAACTTTGAGAAATATTGAAAGCATTAGACTTTAAGATATACTGAAAGCATTAGATTTTACCTCTCAGAGAACTAGGTTGAGCTTCTTCCCAAGGGTTAGACGAAGGTTGAGAAAATGGTATTATATCGAGATTTGGTGTATTTAGGGAAGAAGTATTTTGAGAAGCAAGTTCACGAGACTTAGCATGACGTCTCCATCGACATTCTCTCACACAAATATTTCATTTAGTTTTAGTTGATGGTTGTAAAGGTTTAGGAGTAATAGGCATAGGGTTATTATCTTATTTTAAAGTTGGATGCATGGAAGAAGGTTTTTTAGGTTGAAAAATAGGAGATGTTGGAACTTTTCCTTTGTAAAAGACGCAGAAGGTAGAAACACAACATATAAAGGAGAAATAAGTGTGGGAAGGAGACCGGGTCCATCATGAGGAGGAGGAATAGGTCTATCCTTAGGAGGAATAATATGTTTATCCTTAGAAAGAGGAATAGTTTGACCCTTAGGAGGAAGAGATTTTCTTATCCTTGGGAGGAAGAATAGACTCATCCTTAAGAGAAGGAATAGATTCTTCCTTAGGAGAAAGAATATCTCTATCCTTACAAGAAAGAATAGGCTCATCCTTAAGAAGAGACATATGATCATTAGTTAGAGGAAGACTAATTGTTGGATTTTTAGGTTTACTAAAGGATAAAATCATCTCATTTTTTAATTTTTGATATGATTTAAGGAGAGCATCACTTCTAGGTTGAAGATGTTGGAATTGTTTGGAGAAAAAATAATCAAGACAAACATTTTCATGCCTCACCATAGGTTGATACATGCTATGATTAATAGTTATGATTTTACCATCATGAGAAAATTTCAAACACTTATGAATAGTAGAAGCAATCACTTTCAGGGAAGAGAGCCAAGGATGTTCCAACTTCGCATGCAATTGATCGGATGTAGGAATTATATCAAAGACAACATCTAAGCATTTAGACATAACATCAATAGGAAGTATAATAGAATCAATAGTAGGACAAGAGAAACCATCAAAGACTTTAACTATCACATCGGATTTATCATATGTTTCTTGATTCAATTATAAAGTATAAAGATATTCTTCAATTATAACATTGACCATACATGTAGGATCAATAAAAAATCGTGAGAGAATGTTGTTTATTTTCACAATGATATATAATGGGCCATCAGGTGTTTCAATAGTTTCACTAGCATCGAATGCAATGCATGTGTCTTTAGGAGATTGAGTTTTATCAATAAGATTCACCACATTATTAGACTCAAGGCCCAACTTCATTAGGAGAGAAAGCAAGACGATCAATCTCAATCACAATAGTGGAATGGGAAGGTAAAGGATTAGTGAAGATTTGAATATTTTGATTACGAGGAGCTATAAATTTTTTTCCTTTATCATTCACACTAGCCACATATATGGTATTGTTATCAATCAAGTCTTGAATCTTACTTCTCGAGGAATAACACTTTTTAGTGTCATGACCAAGTTGACAATGGTATTGGTAGAAAGATTTGGCATCATAAGAAGGCGAAAAAGGCTTTGATGTATCAAGTGGTGTAATATTGTGTAGTTTTAATACATTTCTTTATAATAATTGCAATATAATACTATGCAAAGATTCATTAAGAGGAGTGAATTCTTTTCTAAAGTATTTGGACAAAGGAGGCACATCTATTGTTGTAGTTACTACTTGATTGTTGTTGTCGTCATTGAATTTGATGAATCCCTTATTCGGTTTGAACTTCTCAAAAAGGTTGTTGAACACTTTCACTTTTATCAATCAGAGTCATTGAAGAGGATTGTTCCAATTGACTCATAGTAAGGTGATAATTGTGAAGTAATGCGCATAACTGTGTAAATGAAATAAAATCAGAAAAGTGAATTTTGTCTCTAATTTACTTTTAAAAATTAGAAATGAAAATTATTTGAATATCTTGATCAGACACAAAAGCAATTTGCAAATACAAATGTTCATATCTACCAATCAGATCAGTCACTTTTTCTTTAACACTTTTCTTACAATGCATAAAATTAGTCATTGTAATATTAGGACCAATGTTATTGTGAAATTTTTGAATGAAAGAATTAGTCAATTGTTGAAATGAAGTAATAGAATAAGGAGACAAAGAACAATACCATTGCAAAGCCTTATCTCTAAGTGTTCTAGTAAACAATTTAGCTAAAAGCCTTTGATCATGAGCAAAGTCACTACACAAAGTTTGAAATGTTTTCACATGAGTCAAAGGATCACATTTTTCATTATAAAGCTCCAATTGAGGGACTTCTACATGTTTAGTGGGGAAAACGTAAAAAATATGGTTTGATAATGAGCTTGTTACATTAAATGTGGGCACATTATACTTAGATTGATTCATAAAAGTGATTTTTTGTTGCAAATAAGACAATGTTTGAGCTAAGTTATCGATGGTAGCTTTGGTGGATGGATTGAAATCGGACATGTTGGATTGAGGATTGACATTGTTGTATGAAGGAAGGGGTTGAGAATAAGGAGGTATATTGTTACATGAAGGCAGGGGTTGAGAATAAAGAGGGATATTGTTATATGAAGGAAAGGGTTGAGAATAAGGAGGTGGAACATTATTGTAGGTAGGTATTGGAGAAGATTGGGTAATAAATGGAAGGTTTGTAGGAGGTGTAAAAGAATTTTTATTATTATAGTTTCTCCCTTGACTAACATATGTAGGCATGATATTTTGTGTGGAAGTAGCCATGATATTAGATGTAAAAGTGGGAACACTAGCCATAGGTAAAGTCATAGTAACGAATTGGTTGCCTTGACTAGGAGGTTGTGTATAACCAAGGACTTCAACACAACTCTTCATACACACAATATTAGTATCAACAATATGAGAAATACCACATAACAAATCGACACCAACTTTAACACTTTGAACCACTATTTTTAATCCTTCAATTAGTGGTAGGGCCTCACTTTCGGGGTATTGATGACTCATCCATTGTTGAAGATTTTCAAATTGATTGTCAATCTTTCCCAATTGGTAAACATAAACCCTATTTAGTGATTCATCCACATCATGAGAATTATGTAAATAATGAGGATAAATGACATCATTTGTAGGATTGGAAGAACCACGCACATCCTCATGAAACAAACTTTCCAAATTAGGCTCCATACCCTTGGTTATTAAACATTGGCAAGCCTTAATTCTACAACTTCTTCTCGTTGGGATACTATAGGCTGGACTAATATTAGTAAAACTCATGCATAAAGGACTAGGGTTGAGAGATATGGTTTAGGGTTGAGGGTTTATTATACATGCCTTAGGGCCCAAGGTTGAGGGATATGGTTTAGGGGACCACGAGGTTATATGGTATAGGGTTGAGGGGGATAGGTTTTAGGGTTGAGCGTATAGGTTTTAGGGTTGAGAGTATGGCACAGGGGCTTCACTTAGTGAACCTAGGATATAGCATGTGCATTCATGATATACTAAAGAATCCCCATATTTTCATAAAATATTACCCTAAACTCCTTTTTTTGTCACCCCCTCCCAATACACAACCCAAATTAAACCTCCCTATTTTCACCAAATATTGTATTTTCCATAGCCTAAATTAAAACCCCCTATTTTCACCAGATTGGCAATATACTTTTAAAGAACTTTGGGATATTAAACCCTCCAATATGAATGCATGTGATATAATATTGTCTAACTAGTGAAGCCCTCGTGGAATATGGTTAAAGTTTTAATCTATTGACTTTAGGTCCTAGCGCTGAGGGATATGGTTTAGGGTTGACAATACATGGTATAGGGTTATAGGTATAGAGTTTAGGGTTAAGAGTATACGTTTAGCATGTACAATTTAGAACCTAGGGTTGAGGGAAACAATTTAGGGTTGAGGTTATAGGGTGTAGTGTATAGGGTTGAGAGTTTGGCTTATAGGCTTTAGGACCTAGGGTTGAGTGATAGGGTTTATGATTGAGGGTATTGGGTTTAGGATTGTGTGTGTAGGGTTAAGGGTTTAGCGTATAAGCTTTTGGACCAATCGTTGAGGGATAGGGTTAGGGTTGTTTACATAGGGTTGAGGTTTTGCCTATAAGCGTTAGGGCTTAGGGTTGAGGGTATAAGATATAGGTTTTAGGGTTGATTGTATAGGGTTGAGGGTTTAGTCTATAGAATTTTGGGCCTAATACCTCTCTAGGATTTAATTTTAGGCTTGTATATTGTATAGGGTTTAGGATTGGGGGTATAGTATTGGAAGTTTGGAGTTATATGGTCTAGGGTGGAGGGATAAGATTTTGGGTTGATAATATAGGGTTTATGGTTTAGATTTGAGGGTATATGGTTGAGTGTATACATGGTTGAGGGTTTATTATATGGGCATTAGGGTCTAGGGTTGAGGGATAGGGTTTAGGGTATAAGGTATACTGTTTATGGTTGATCCTATATAGAGTTTAGGATTGAGTATATATGGTTATAAGATTAGGGGTTGTGAGTATAGAATATAGGGTTAATGCATAATGTTGAGGGTTTAGCATATAACCTTTAGAATTGAGGGTTGAGGGTATATGGTATAAAGTGTACTATATAGGGTTGAGTGATCGTGTTGGGGGTTAGGGTTGTGTTAGACTTGTGTGAATATTTTCATTGATGTCAAACCTAGTTATCTGGTTAGGACTGGATGTGGTATGTTGTTGGAAGAAGTTTTGGTATTGTTGGTCGAGCATAAATGGAATAAAAGTATGTGATATGAAGCAGTAAGGCATAGATAATCTACTGGTGTTATTTCCAAAAAATCTTCATCTCTGGAATCTTGAGTTGTGCGTATCTTGGTTGGTATCTTGTTCTGATATGAGCTATGTGAGGTTCAATATTAGTGGTAGCAGTCATACCAGGTGTGTATCTATTGCGATTTATGTTCTAGTATTTGTATCTTAGATTTAGGAGTTGTTGCTCTTGGAGTTTTGTGCTTATGGGTCTGTATCTATGGGTTAGCTAGACCCCTATTTTGTTCCAGTAATTAAGGTGTATGCATTGACAAATGAAATGTGAAGGAAGTGTGTAGGAGATCAAGTGAATGCAAACTTCATTATCATATTTTTGGTCAAGACTTTATTGGATAATGTGCTGATCCGAGCAACATATTTTTCTTTAAATCATTTGTGTTTGGCTGACATATTATCTCGGTGTATGAGTTTTCTGGTATGTGTGTGTGTGCGTGCGCGCATGTATGCATTTAGTAGATGTAAGGGTGTGATGGATGAGTGTGTTGCATGAGTATGATTTAAAAATATTATGATGTAAAGGTGTTATGTTATTTAGCTTTTCCTCTCTACCTCCATCTTCCTCTATCTATAGACTTAGTTCATCATTCTCTCTCCCTCCCCCTCTTCTTAGACCCCTATATCTATATCCCTTTCCCCCTCTATCTCCATCCCTCCATATTTCTTCTCTAATACATTCCATTTCTCTATCTCATTGTCTCTCTCTCTACCTATCTCCATATTTCAATTTCCATCTCTATGTTTATCTTTCTACCTACTCTAAACTAACTACACTATTGGCACAAACTTGACACACTGCATCCTTGTTTTCTATTGCACCTAATTTATTTAATTGTTTTTTGTTTGAAAGTTATTAGCCTATTCATATATATCTATTTTAAATCATTAATATTTATTTTGTTGGCTAAATATTCTTTATAATATATTTTCATATATGTCCACTATTTGTTTATTTATTTTTTAATTTGTTAACACAGTCACATTCCACTCTATCCTTTGCCTGCCATGTAAATATATCTATTTTTTAATTAATACATTTAAAATATTTTTAAAATAAAAATGAAAAAATACTATTATTGTTTGAACTTAAATAATTTGTCATTCAACTTATATTGCATATATGAATTACTCCTATATGCAATATCAACAAGAAGACACCAATTTTTTTAATCGATAGTAAGTGGTGAGACTTGCAACTTGCACATAATGTTAACGACCATCTATTCTCTTACACCAATGATGCAAATACAAGACTACAATACTTAATACTAGTACTTGCAGTGAAAAAATAATTACGTTGATAGTAAAATATGCTTTATTATAATTTAAAAAACAAATGTTTATATATTAAATTATTACAAAATTAACATCTTCCAGAAACAACTATGTTTATAATATTAGCCTATTACATTAATTAGTAAGTTTAGTTTTAGTTTAAACCAATAAACAACCACTTGGTTGGTTTGTACCGTGCAGTTTTGTAACAGTTTCGGTTTTGTATTGCCTATTTAGAGGCATCCCGTTTGAATCAATCACAATCGAGTTTTCACCATTATGCATGCACTTTCATATGTTATCAGAGTGCGTGACCATGGTGTTTACTATGCGATACAGAGTGTGATGATGGATGATTCTTTGGCATTGTTTTAGGCATGTTGTTTGTAGGGAGCGTTGTTCTAAATTATTTTTCCTCTTGATGAATTTCTACTAGGATTCGTTTTGATGCGAAGTGAATGGAAGAGTGGATCAGTATGAAGTTTGTTTGAGTGCTATAATCGTGGACTATTATTTGCAGCCAGCTTTTGACCTCCTTTAAATGGCGCGATCTTGATCTTTGGACGTTGTGAAAAATCTTCCAGACGTAAGGCATTCAAAGCTAAGGGATAGTAATAAAGTGAAGCTTGCCTACTACTTGGAATTTTATTGGAAAATTTTCAAAGCCACAGTGAGCCGGCAATGAGAATGGCATGAGTGGAAAGGAAAGACCAAGTCTGAGTTATGACAGAATGTTGGACGATGCTGTGGTGAGTTGAATTTGAGGATCTTTCTACATATGTTGAGGTTAGATTTTATTTCGATATTGCCATTGGGGCAAGAGGAAAAATATGATGTAGATCTGTCAATCAATATGGCTTAAATTTTCTTTAGTTGTTTCTTATGTTCCGTGATGGCTGATATAATCAATGAGGCGAACAGGCGAGCACAATTTGACGGACTAACTGAAAGAGGCACGATTTTTGAGTATGACAGTTACTGTTTTTGAGAGTTTTGTGATCGTGAGCAAATTACAAGAGACTGATTGATGGTGGTTCTTTTATGCCTCTAGAGTGGAGAAGGATCTTTAAGATGATAAATTTACTTTCTTTAAATTTATATATTCTTGAGGTATTTAAGATTTTTTCACAGGTTCACATGTGGAATCAAGTGAATAAGTTGTAAGAAGGTCAATATTATATGATGGAGGCAATGGAGGTAGGAGATTTTTTATTATCCCAAGCTAGCTTCTTGCTTAGGGGTGATTTAAGAAAATTGGGGGTTTGGCATTATGTGTCACTTCAAGGAGCAAGGGGAGGCAAGATTTCTTGTGGATGCACTTGGTGTATTCATGGTTTGGTTGGTGATTTGTACAGCAGAGGAGGAATTGTTTCTGCAACACTTGACAAGGAGGTGTTAGACACAATTAGAAGAGATGTGGACTTTCGGATGAAAGGCATCTCATGTGCAGCACTAGAAGAGGCATTAGACACACTCGAAAGAGATGTAAAATTTCAGAATAAATTTGTCTCATTATGGATGGAGTGTTGGAACACTTGTCTCAAAATAAAAAATGAACAATATTTCTATGTAGCAAGTTCTTCATAAAAATACATTTATAAGATGAATCCAATAATCGATAAGAGTAGCATTTCAATGTATTACAAAAATGTTCTTTGGTTCTGTTTGCCGCCTTCCCATGTCAAACCTGTGTCATTGGCAGGATTCATGTCGTGTCATTAGCAGGATTCATGTAGTGCTACTAGTTTGAGATAAACTTTGCATTTCTACTTTTTATGTTATCAAGTAGATAAGTAGTAATAATGCCATGGACAACCAAAACGTTGGGATCGTTTCTCTTTTTGTGTAAACTATTCATTTAAACTTATTGATGCTCCATTCCACCCGGAGTCGTGCAATGATAATAATGGATTCTCCCAAATCTAGAGATTCCTTATCAATGCTTAAGAGTAGCTACCCTGGCAATAAGCATTCAAGTGTTATAGCTATTCTGGAATTGTGCAGGGTAGTCCGTGTGCCTTGTTTATTCTTCCACTCTTGTAACTCATGCGTTCAATAACTTTGAATATATTCACACATTCGGCATATATATCTATCATAGGGTTTTGAAAATATCTCTGATGATAGATTGCTGAGTGCAATCTGAAATCTTGACACAAAAACATATATAATTTTTCCATAAGAATTCTTGTAAAATATCCCCTCTATTATGTCTAACAGATTAGATCTCCATGCTCTGCATGATAGCTCTCTTTTGGTCTCAGGTGGCAAGAATGGTCACCAAGGTGTGGAATTTGGCTTCAAGCCTGAGGATTGCATTGTTGGAATGTTTAAAGGAGTCAGGCACCAATTAATTTGGAATGGATAGAGGAGGATACTGCAATAGTTGCAGAATTTTACTTTATACTTGCCAATTGCATTTCTTCGACTCTCTTCAACCTTCTTTCCCATGTTTACTTCATTTCTGGCTCTCTAGTTGGAAATTCCTCTTTGAAACAGATGCAGATAGTAATGTCTTTGGGCAATTCCAACCCTAACAATTTAAATATGTTTGAGTGCCTCAACTCTTCTATATTTTTGAAGTAGGAAAAGCTATCTGTTTTTGTACACTGTAGTGTTTTTTGAGCTAATTTGCTTCAATTTCTGATCATGGATTGAGGCACTGATTGTATGAGAATGGACTTGGTTCAGATCAATTTATGTAATATTTCATTTCATTCTAAAACAACTCTCTTTCAATTATTATTTGTTAAATAATTCCGCTTACATGCGATCATTACTTAGGCTTTAATATGTCATATGCAGAGTCCACAATGGTACTTTGAAATTTACAGATAACCAAACTATGTTATATCCGATTATCATTCTCCACCTCATACACATAAGAGGACAACAGAATGGAGAATTGTCATTCTCCATCTTATACATAGAAGAGGACAACAGAATGGGGATGGGGATGAATCTTTGGGTATAGAAAATTTTTACCTGAATTTTGGATCTCTTTACAGCTTGTAAAATGAATTTATCAAATTAAAAGCATTTAAATATTTCAAAATAAATACAAAACTTTTGTTCTCATTGTCAGCAAATGTTGAAGCCTAAAAAGTCTCAATCCTACCAAAACCAACCAAAATCAGAGTAACTAGTAACCCTCAACTTTGCCAGAATCAACCAAAATCAGAGTAATTATTAAGCTAATCAACGCTTGGTAAACCCTAGATCACAACAAAATGTGGTGAGAATTCATCCATGTTAAAAATCTTATGCAAACGACAAACCAAAGATCCAAATCCATTGCTCAATCATCCTTCTTTGGAATTGAGCAATTCATGAATAGTGCTTATGAGAAAGCGGTTGTAGTTTAAAAATATAATCAATAAACCTCCTTCCTTAATGTAATATAATGGAAAATTGGCAATACAAAATTGCATCACTACACAATTGTACAGAATTAGATACTACTAAAGCAGTTTCTTGCTCCAAATACCTTCTCCTACTTCTACCAAAGAGTTTGATTGTCAATGTCTTCAAACGTGCTACAAAGTTCAACCTTTTTTTTTTAGACACACACAATTCAACCTTTTTTTTTTTAGACACACACAATTCAAACCACTATAGGAAAAGCACAAGTGGTGATCTTAAATAATTCTCGCCAAAAATACCACTGCTACGTTTTTTTTATAAAAAACCAATAGAAGAATTTGTATCAGCAAAAGTTCAGACCACCTGAAACTATCTACAGGGGTTTCAATACAAGTGAAAACATCTCAAACATCTCATCAATGTGCACCTATAAGAGCTAGATCATCAGACTTTTGGCTGGATCCAAGAGGCACGAAGTCCTCCAAATTCCAACTGCTGCCATATCCTCTTGCATTCTTATCCTCTTGCATTCTTCATACACCTTATTTCTACACAGTTTTTGTGTCATTTTACTGGCTCATGAATTTTAAAGACTAAGATATGGGGGTTTAAACCGTACGAACCGGCGGCGAAGCTGTGGAAGGAATGGTGGTAAGAGCTTCCAGCAAAGCCACATCGAAACGAATATAGCCACGTAGAGTAATAATTATCAAACCTTAAAAAATATTAAACTATTTGCAAAACGAATGTTAACAAACAAAGTATATACAAAGGTAGCTTAAAAAAATGTAATCCATGAAAGATGATACGTGTCATTTAAAAATTAAAATAATACTGTGGTTAATAGATTCATAGCTTGTCCAGAAATTCCAACAAAATTCCCGATGTAAGAAATCCCATGAGACATAAATCAGGTGGGTTGTTCCCCACTTAAAATAGTCTGTCGACTAAATATATTATTCCACATTTATGTCATCGTCCTTGGCATAACTGTAGGCCTGAGGACACTGGTTCTTGAATACCACCGAGTAGTTTGTGGCATGACAGTTGCCAACATAGGTACCTCTGCAGCAATACTGGTCAGTTTGAAAGACAGTGCAGGCACTTTGACATCCGCCATCCACCTTCAATTCAGTGGGGCACACAGCATTCACGTCGGCTTTGCATGCAGGAGCGGTGCACTGAGTATTGGTAGGAGTGATGAAAAGAGGAACGTTGAAGCCGTTTACCAGCGAGATGTCGTAAAAGTACTGGTTGCTAGTTCCATTGAGGGTGTACTCGGCCAACGTGGTGGGAACGGCTCCCGTGGCTTGGCAGCTCAGTTGGCCGCCACAGTCACCGGTTTTACAGCTTCCTCGGCCTCTCGCATCGAAAGAGCAGCCAGTTCGGCCCCAGAATTTTCCCGACTGTGTCCCCGCCGGCAAATTAACCGTCCATGTCTGACCCTGGTTCAGCTGCTGCCCTCCTCCGGGTAATCCCGCCGCCCAGACTGTGTACCCGCACTGGTTCCGTATATTAAACTTAACTGCTCCCGCCTCTGCGACAAAACACACACACATATTATCTTAAGGCTTAGTGAGATATATATACTGTTCAACCACGTATTATGTTAGTAATAAGACTTACCTGGCATATATAAAGAGATGGCCAGTCTCGCCACAAGAAAAAGCGCAAGATTGGATACTGTTGCCATTATACATCTGGATTGAATGAAGATGAATAGATTGGGTATGCGAGGAGGGATTTTTCATTCATATAGAGATCGCAGACCCAGCTTAAGAAGACATGCATCTTACGGTAGCCCCCGTTCATTAAAGGGTTATCAGTACTCAAATTTGTGATTATTTAATCTTGACTTCTCTACATAACTTGACTTCAGATACAGCTAACCCGTTTTAGACGGGAACGACTTTAGCGACTTCTGATGGATACATTGATGTTTTCCAGCATCTTTCCTATAGATGGATACATTGAATATTCAAGGAGTTTTGATATTTATAGGGACAGGAGAGTTCCGCGTGTTACGGTGGAAGCCAAGAGCCGACTTCAAAGCCGCCTATCCTATGATAATGAGAGCCCCAGTCTTTTCTAAATTCCAAGTGTGAACAATATTAAGAGTTCTGTTAATTTCCTTCTTTGACCGTTTGTTCATTGCTTAAAAACTAAATAAAAAGCACATTCAAACAAACGGTATCAAAATTCCTCGTGAGTTTGGGAAAGGGAGTCAGAATATTTTAGGAAAGCATAATAATATAAGACACATGAAGAAAAGGATGTAGACATTGTTGATGTGGATTAATTTGGGGAAGTGCAGGGATCTCCCTTTATTGACAAGTCTGGTTGCGTTTGGCTCTTCTTCAGAAAAGGCACGTTGGCCCATTTGGATCACTAGACTTTCACTGCAATTCAGAATTCTTTGGTAAGGTTTGGTTTTAAATCTTTATGAGTTGTTACAGTTGTTCATTTGTTATGACCTCGCATCTTGTCTCTTAAAGACATCTTCAATTTTAAGATTTTTTATTCTTATCATACAAGATATAAGACTTTTCAAAATCCCGTTCAAACACATAATTCCGATAAAAAAATGTTTATGTAATAAAAAACAAATATAATCTTTAAGTACTTAAAAAGCTTTTCCCAAATAGCTTGGTTCGGATTGAGACCAAACCATAAATAATTTTTCCAAATCTCTGTTTTAGATATTCCAATTCATAACCAGGTTTAGGACATGTACAAACTGTTAAAAAATTAAAAGGTCTAACAAATATGAATGCATATATGCATATGCATGCATCTTTTACTCTTTGCTTACCCTTAAATTTCATAATTGGTTGTAAACCAACAGTTGATCTTTCCAGCTTCTTAGTTCTTCTATGGGCTTTTTCTTCCCACCAGGTATGCGATTCTCAATGGTCAATCAAGATCTCTTTAAATAGGGATTGCAGGAGATGTTAACAACGATTCGTTGTTAACAACCATTCGTTGAAGTATGAGTATCATTCTTGTTTTCCTTTGTGAATTAGGCTATAGGAATTTACTTGAATTCATAGTGTCATGAATTGCAGAGGTAGTGTCCAGATTCATACCAGATGAGCGGTGTCCAATTTCTGTATCTATAATTGATGAAGTGGTCAATACTTTGAGAGTGAAATGTTCTTGCAGAACATAAAAAATTGGGATCTTGCGAAAATATTCCATGCCTTGGAGTGCAATTAGGATGGCAGTGATGAGCAGAGATGGCACACAAGGTTTGCTAGAAAAGCCTAGTCTCCAGTATTTCTGTTTTGATGGTCTGAAAATCATGATGATTTTTCCAGAGCATATGAGCTTCGATGAAAACTATTTTAATTATCTTGGGATCCTTAGGGGTCCCCGTTTCTCTTACATTTGTATTCATCACAATATTTACTTTTGTTGATCATCAAATAAAATGCATGATCAACAAAAGCAATGCAAAGTTCAAGTCATATGATTTGGAAGTTAAAGCAAATGATACTGGTACAAGTTTTGGACATGGTACTTCTGTACACTAATAATATTGGATTATTTTTAGCTTTTACTGTGAAAATGCTACTCCTTGTTGGTAACAGAGAAATCCACCAGTGTTGGATGTCATAAGCTTCAATAACCGGTGCAATTTCTATTTTGTTTGTCAGTTTCTTCTTGTTTGCATGTGTCTTGTTCTAGACGGTTCTATAAAACTCTCTAGGATGCCATGCAAGTTTTTGTTTTATCTTTTTTTCCAATGCTACGGACTGTTTTTTGTTAGGCTTAACTAAATGTGGTTTATAGGCTATGCTGGCAAAGAAGCCTTCATATTGTTTTCACAGATTTTATAGAAGGATGCAACACCAGAAGAGTACACTATTCTAACTGTCAAAACCAATCATCAGGAAGAAAATTTTAAGAAGAAAATAGATTTTAGGAAGCAACTGTAAAAACCATCCATGACTCATTCAATTCTTTTTCTGCAAGTAAAATAGTGCACTTAGCCATTGCAAAGATGGTTGCTTTTGTCATGGTTGTTGCAATTACTATTTATGTGTTGTGCACATACAGTGCCTGATAGTTACTGCTTGGCACTTTAGGTGTAAAGCCAAACGATGCGGTTAGCCATTGCAATGATGATTTCATCTGTCATGGTTGTTGCAGAACTACTATTTATACAGTGCACACATATAGGTCAGACTGTTACTGGTCGACATTTCAGGTGCGATCCTTTCCATTGCTATGCATGCTTCCCCATTATTTTTGTAATCTTTTTATTCTTGAATTTTTTCTGGATTCAATTGTGTGTATTTTTTTCCATCCAGAAAAAATTCAAGAATATAAGATAGATTGTGGAAATCTCATAGCTTTAACCTTTCTATTGTTATGTATAACCAGACCATAACTTCTAAAGAAAAAGCACACCCACATCACAAGTTGACTGTAAGTATTTTATTGAGTTGGTTTCCAATATCTCTCATGCGTAAATCTAAACACAATTTGTTCACTAGTGCTTTCCCAATAATGAATTTAGAATACTAGTGATTCCTTCCTACATTCCAATTTAGATGTTACCAAGTTCATCATGTGCATGATGAAGGCTTATGAAAGTAGCTAAAAAATCTTCGTGCCCTTCACAACTTCTTGTCCTTGTGCTGATTTCAATTTGCATAAGATATTTTTCTTTTGATTACTACAAGGAAAGTTTCTTTTGTTCAATGGATTTTTCTTTGTAACTTGTGGTGAGAATTATGGGTAAGCCATCTTGACCACTACTTTATGAAATATACACATGGTCTGTATCATCTAGATTTCTAATTTGTTTGTTTTCCTAATTCGATTTCAAGACTTTCAAAATGAGAGTAGAATAGGGGATGATCATGTTTAGAATGAAGCATGGTGAAGATAGATCGAATATATTAGAATAATGCGTTTTATGTATATTAGTCAAGGAAGAATAAGGGAGGCTATTGGATTTTTCATAATACATTTTCACTCAAAGTGAATTAGTCAAGATTTTATTTTTAGAGTGGTCAGTTTATACTGGCCAAAACATAATTTTGTATTTTGAAGTTTATAGCTTACAACTTTCATAAGTTACATTGCATCAGAACAAGCATAACCTTTTCCTAACCCTCAAGCAATTAATTTTGGTAGCTTTACATTCCAAGACTTTGTCCTTGGAATGACATTTGGGTGATTAGATGTCGGTTTTGTTGTGTATCTAATCCTCATTTTGATTTTCATGTATAACTTTTGTTGTAAATTTCTTTATCATTTGTATGTAGGAGATTTGTTGTAGATTCTTTGTTCATTTTTATGTGCAAGTTTTGTTTTTGATTAAGATAAAACTGTTGGAATGAAGGAACACATTGTTCTAAATTTTTTTAACAATCTTAATCTGATTCTATAATCACTTAATGCAATTGAACAAAAGAAAGATGCAAACACATAAACCAAATATCCACCACAACATAACACTAAGATTTATACGTGGAAAACCCAGTTAAGGGAAAAACCATGGTGAGATTGAAACCCACAATATTAATATACTATGTTAGAAGTATAATTTTTTTACATAAGGGTAATGCACATGCATTTAAGCACACTGCCTAGAGCTCACTGCTTAAATTACAATAAGGGCTACAACCCTATAAGGCTCACTACCTTACAAAATAATTATAAAAGATAATTGGAATGTCTGAATTGATAAATAACATCTACAAATGCAAAAATATAGTTTTGGTTAAGTACAAAACGTTCAAGCTTACTCTACTCTGTTTTGATATTCTGCATTATACTGGAGCAAAAATCCTTCAATCGCACATATGAAATTGTACACAATCGCTCATATAAACTTTCCACATAGCCACCAATATAAAAAATGATCATATTAGTCACTCTTATATATCTGTAACATCAAATAAATTTTTTTACATGTTGGCCCAAAAATGCATAACACAAATGAAACATGTATACCAAGTCATCTCAAACCAATCCAAAACAATCATATGGACCAAAGGAAGTTGTCCACAAACTTCCACATGTCGGGTTAACATCCTCAAATACACAAATAATCATAAAAAATACTCTACATAATGAGTATCCATACGTTACTGCTGATGAGCACTATTCTAACCAAAAACCATTATACTAAACCTTCCAACTCACTCAAGAATCACCACCGGAGGCCAAAATCCTGGAATAAGGTAGATTACACATCCACAATGCTTCTTTGAGATCCACCAACCAAACTATTGTACATTACTAGAAGTCTTGTTCTATCCCATCGAACTTCACCGGACCTCAATCTCTTTCGGTATGAATAAATCATGAACCGCGGATTGAATATCTAACTCTAGTTGCCATCAATGACAATATTTGAACAAAAATGCAGTTTTTCTTGCCAACAAACTTGCCCTTTGGCATTGATGACAACACATGGTGAAAAATGACTGTGTTGGACCAAAGCCAAAATACTATACATTGCAACAAGAATCTATCAACCTGACTCCAAGAATCAGTAACTCTCCCTAAGATCAACAAGATCAACAATTTTCACTCCTCTATACTCCCCCTTTGACATTAATGGAAAAGGTAGGGTTCTAGAAACCAAAAAAAATTCAAACCAAAAATTCTTATTTACATATATACACACAAACTTTACTCAAAAAAAATTGAAGATGTTTATAAAATAGTTCTTCAATGTATCCAAATGGCTATCCCAACCCTTCTTCAAACTCTCCAACATTGTTATAAGTTCACTAAACAAGTAAGCTTGCACCTTAGCTATTTTAGATATGTTGGATCACTATTTTCCGGAGCATCTTGAGTATCCTTTAAGGCACTGAGCATAACATCCAACTTAGGAGTAATGCAACTCCAAAGTTCTCCAACTCTTCCAGTTATTCTATCCCTGTCATGAATCAAGCTTCTGATTTTCTCAAGAAATAATATCACTTGACATTCATGATTGCTCAAAGAAACTGATAGATGATCAATCGATTGAGATATGCATGCTAGCTCATCCTCATGCTCCTTAGACTTCTTCTCAAAGTACTCAGGGAACCTTTTTAAAGAGGCATGATTTATACAGGTTTCCATCTTCAGATAGTGCTTCTTGCATACTCTTTACACAAGCATCTAATGTGACTCTGTCATTTGCAATCATCTTTTTCAAAGTTCGAAGCATCTTTGTATTGAATTAATTTCCGACCTTTTCGTCAACATATTTTTCAAAAGATTCAAAATAGCTATCTACAGAGTTAATCAAACTTTTTAATTGATCAGATGAGGTGTTCGATGAATCCTTTTGAAACAAAGGCATTAATTTTTCAAAAAACCCCAATGCTAGGGATAGCAACATATTGTCCTTAGTATGTGACTTTAAGAGATCATCACTAGCCTTTTCTTGAACAAATGATGCAAGTTAATTCTTTTGGATGAGAGACAGTGAGGCAAGGATAATAGGACCTTGCACAAATTTTAGATCATCAATTATTTTCTTTCCCTTCACTAGCTCTATAGTGTCTCTTGCTTCAGGCTCAACTTCAACCTTAAGCTCCACCTTCTCCTTTTTTGCATTCTTCTTAATATCTGCTTCCTTCTCAAGAATCAGAGGTTTATCTACATCAACCGAAGGATTATCATCCTTGTCCTTATCCTCATCTTCTTTTCCTGCATCCACTTCACTCTTGTCAACCACATCTTCAACTCTAACTTCTCCTTGCACATTAACCTCTACTTGCTCACTTGTCTAAAATTTTAGGATATAAGTAGTATCATCCATTGTATGCTCGACTTCCGAATTATCCCGTGATGGTGTGTTCTGAGATCCCAGATGAGATTCATCTTGTTCTCTCTCCTGATTAACTTCATATTGATTGTCAAGTAATAATTTTTGTCAAGATTTTCTTTGTTTCTTTTGCAACCTCATCAATTTTCCTGAACATGATTATGTTCACTCTATTTTTACTCTGAAACTCATTCTTTGCTAACTTTAGGATTCTAGAAATCTCCTCCTTAGAAATCATTGAGCCTAGATTAACTAATACATATTCTCTTAATCTTTCTTCTTTTGCTTTTGCACTCTCTCTTCTCATATCCAAAACTTTGTACAGACTCTTAGGAATCTTAGACATCAACTCTATCAAGGCTTTTCTATATACATTAATATACTCTATAGTGGCTTCCTCTAATGTTCTTTTACCATTCTCATCAAATTTTTCATACCATTCTAATAATGGCTTCAAGTTACCATTCTTTACTACTTCATTCACAATTTTATTTAAAGACATAGGAGATATAACTTCAAATTTTCCTTGGTTCTATAATGGAGTGAATTTTACACTTCAAGGATGATGCATCCTTAAGGAAAAATTTTCCTTCCGATTACCTCTGCAAACTAATGCTAAGATGATCTAGGGGATAACAAAATTATGCAAGAAGTGTCAGACACCCGAGAGGCATCTCTTGATGGCTCTGTAGAGCCTCTGTCCTCAGGACGAGCATGTGGAGCTAGAACACCAACGCAGCACATTGTCATCCTATACGAATGGAGTGCATAACATAGATAGAGTCTAGGGTTTACTAACAAAATTCAAAAAATGACTAGACAATGCTAAAATGACTGAAAAGCACAAATCATGAAATAGGATAAGAAAATATTAAACGAGTAAGAAATCACAATAGGTCCACACTATGAAGCCTCCCACAACTTGACGTCCTCCTCACGATAATATTCCTACACACATACAAGAGAGGAAGATGTTGGGGTTGTGTTTTGGATTTTGCCTAATTCAGACCCCCGCTTTGGTTTTTCCACCTCCATAGACAACCCAAGAAGCCACATAAAAAGAGAAATGGTAATGATAATAGAGATTGGAAATAAAGATTGGAAAGTAAAAAAGACATATTTTAGTAGACTTCCCTTCCATGAATGATCATTGGAGTTCTGGTGTGAAGTGTTTGAAATATTTGAAAATGCTTGAAGTATTATAAAAATGGTGGTTTTCTCCAAAATAATCTCCAAGAGCTCAACCTGCAAGAAGGAATACCAAAAATGCCAAAAAAGAATCCCCTTAAATGCCTCTAAAATGAAAGATAAAGGCCTGAGAAGGAATTCAGGTGTCGGGGGGCACATACAGAGGCATTACCATTCCTTCCAAGTGCAGGCATAATGCTCAAATGGTCACCTCCAAACTATCAGATTTGCGGGACGCTAGCACATTACGCGGATGTCTCCGCGCCGTGCATGTGTCCCTGAAGGTGACAGGTTGGTGGAGTTGGTAATGCTTTGGCCAGAGCTGACATGATGGCGGATCCTAACCCCTAATGACATGGAGGAAAAGCGCTATTTGTCATATTAATTACAAGGGATAATATTTTTGATATTACAACTTCATTACCTCATCAATTTTGGATGATATTGATTTCTTGCTTGGCCTTGCTTTACTAAATGGTTTCTCCTTTGCAACTTTGGTGACCGTAGCTTCTTTTGCCTTCAGCTCCTTTACAACTTCATTTGACTCAGTCTCTTCATAATCTATAGTCACAAATCTTACTTGTTTCCTCTTTTTCTCTACTTCAATAGATGATTTGGCTGATGGTTTAGGTTTTCTTGCAAGCTTTGCAGGACTAGAGGAGGGAGAAATGTATCTTGATTGCTTTTGTTTAGGTGTAGATGCTTCTGGTTTAGCCTTCTCCTTCTTGACAGTTTGTTCTTCCAAGAGAATGTTCCTCTCTCTTGCTTTCCAGAATGCCTCTTTGGTTATTCCCATGCTCGTTGTAAGAGCCTCGACTTCCTTTCTTACTTTATTATGAATTACTAGCGTCTGAAACTATTGATGCAAATTCAAGCTCTTTTCTTTGTATGTTCCAGATATCTCCTCATTAGGATCCATCAGTTTACTCAACAATTTTTGTGCATAGAGTTCTAATATCTTCTCTTCAACTTCATATCCCATAGGTAAAATCCATGAAGTTCTTGGTTCTACTGCCTCCATCAAGCATTAATTTGTGTCAACCATAAAACAAATTGAGTCATGATATTTCTCCACTATGGACTTGGGGATCCTTTCCCTCTCATGAATTTCCTTCTGGAAATTATTGAAATAACCCCAAAAATTTGTATTCCAGACCCTAGAGTCATCAAAATTATACAAATATTCTATGATTTGAACTCCTACCAGTCTATCAAAGGCCCATTGTACCTGCCCAACTCCTGATACTTCATTCATAAAGTAGAAAAATAAACATAGGAGTAGAGTTCCATACTTGACAGGATGTTTCTTGTTATCTTTGATTTTTTACAGATTCTTTATTAGCTCACTCCAGAGCAATTCACAAAGATCATACATCTTGTTTTCTCTCATTATCTCATAAGCTACATATATTGTAGTTTCAGAAACAGAATTCTCCCTGTTGGAGTAGTAAATCTTGTAACCAATCACAATAGAAGAAAATTTGATGTCATTTTCCAGGATATCATTGATTGTCATTTCTCATTTGTTAAATTTTGATCTAGTTGCATTTGTCACAATATCATTCTTGGCAACCTTCAATGATGACAACTCTCTAGATGAACATAAACTAGTAACGACTCTAATTACATTCTTCGTGATCTTGTGGGGATTTTTTAGTCAAATGAATTCGTAATGCATTATTCTTAATACATAACGAACCCATTCAGATTCTTAAAACATTTGGATTCTTACATACTACATGAAACCCTTACCTTCCAACCCTTAAAATTCTAGTTTTAGCATTGAACTTCTATCAAAAAAAGTTAATTATTGTACAAATTTAGCATGTGTGAGCTTCCCAATTCCTCAATAGGACAATGAGTGTAAACCCTAACATCTTCAATATGCAGGACACCATAGGGCGTAGATGAAAATGTACTTTTCAAATCATCTTCCATGAAGATAAATGGACGATGTTTGAAATTTGGTCATGCACTCTAAGTGATATCAACAACAAGAAGGGTAGAAATACCCGATGCAACCATTTCGGAAATTTAAGACTTCAAACTTAAAAAGTTCTACCGATAAATACCATGACCACCAGATTAGGATTTCTTGCCAAAACACTTGAGAAATCTTCTTTCATGCTTTAGACGTTGAAATTTCTTCTTGCAGGGCTCTCCAAAATTCCTTTCTTCAAACATGAAGTGAGAAATGAAGTGGTAAAGTTGCTTTTATCCATCACATACCTAAATTTTAGGTATAATAAATGCATTTTGCACTAATACTTTCTGATACTCTGTATTTTCAAAAATTTTCGTCTAGATCTTTAGATGCATTCAAACTCTTCTGAAAATTCTTCAAATAGTTCTGCAATCATCAAATATATCTTTTGCAACTTGCCAGAATTAGGCACAGATCTCAAACAGGTGGTTTGTTACAAGATTTTCATGATAGCTTCCTCCAAGGCCAGATGCCTTGCCTTAGTTACCAGATGTAGTTCCAACACCAGAATCGGGTGTGGATCCACTTCTTGCTTTAGAATCACTCCTCTAAACCCAAGTCTTCTTCATTTGATCTTTGATCTGAGATTAAATTTCACTTTCCCCTTCTCATCTACCTTCACATTCTTATTCTTGTCTTCCAGACCTCTTCTATTCATGTTTCTTCTTTTACAATACTTAGCAACATGATCGGATTTGTTGCAAGCATAGAAAACAACATTTCCTTACATAGGCCTAAAGTTCATTGGTTTCCTCATGATCTGCACTGATTAGCAACATGTCCAAACGTACCACCTATATAACATCTGACATTTCTCCTACTTTGAAAGCTGTTCATCACACTTCTGCATTCATTTGACTTGTGACCATATTTGTTTCATTTAAAACATTGACCAAAGAAAGATGGACCATTCTTATTCATCCTATTTTTGCACTGACTAGCCATATGACCAAATTTATTGCAAACAAGATAGTTACCATTGAACTTATGAGCATTAGGTTTCCTTACTAGAGGCCTTCTTGAATTTTTCTTCCGCTCTACTGATTTAGAGCTTTCACCTTTCTCAAATCTAAGACCTCTTGTGTCATTAGCATTCTTCTAGCTTCCAAGCATCTCATCAAGCTTGGTTGAGCTAATCCAAAACTTCTCCTCATATTTATTTTCATCTTCAAGATTAAATTTAAGAAGTAGGATCTTCTTTCCAAATAATTCCTCATGTTCTCTAGCATCTTGTAGGTCAAGCTTCAGTTTCCATTCTCATTCTTAAGTCTGCAACATTCATCAGATTTGTCTTTCAGTAATTGAGCAATATTTTCCTCATTCTTCTTCATTTCCTCAATCTCCTTTGTTAATCTCATCACAATGGCTTCCATCTCATTCTTATGAACAAAATTAGGTCTAGCAAGCCTTTCACATTCTTTTGTCTTCTCCTTCAAGGCTTCTTCATCAATGATTTGGCTTTCTTTCCCCTTTAACTTATCAACAAGTTTATTTCTCTTTTCCCTTGACTTGTTCAACTGATATTTCAATGATTCAATGAAGTTCTCAATATCCCTAAGGTTTAATTTCACTTGTCAGACCTCAGCTTGTGATTGATCAAGATCTTCAAGTGCAACAAGAAGTTGTTGTCTAAAACTACCAGAATCCATCGATTCAGTTTTTAGGATCCTCTTCAAGCTGGTAAAATTCTTCTAGGGAACTAGGCTCTTATACCAATTGTTGGAAATAAGGAACACTGAGAGGGGGTGAATCAGTGTTTTGAAATTTTTAACATTCTTAATCTGATTCTCCAACCACTTAATGTAACTAAACAAAAGAAAGATGCAAACACATAAACCAAATATCCACCACACCATAACACCGAGATTTATACGTGGAAAATCCGGTTAAGGGGAAAACCATGGTGGGATTGAGACCCATAATATTAATATACTCTATTACATATATAAAAATATTACATAAGGGGAATGCACATGCATTCAGGAACACTGCGTAGATCTCACTGCTTAAATTAAAATAAGGGCCACAAGCCCAGAAGGCTCACTACCTTACAAAATGATTAAAAAAGATAATTAGAGTGTCTAAATTCATAAACAACAGCGAAAAATGCCAAAATACAGTTACGGTTAAGCACAAAATTTTCAAGCTTACTCTGCTCTGCTACACCGCTCTCTTCTGATATTCTGCATTATACTGGAGCAAAAATCCTTCAATCGTGCATGTGAAAAGGTGCACAATCTCTCATACAAACTTTCCACATAACCACCGATATTAAAAATTGATCATATCAATTGCTCTTATATATCCGCAACATCAAATTAGATTTTTTACATGTAGCTCCAAAAACACATAATACACAAATGAAACGTGTATGCCAAGTTGGTTCAAAGCAATCCAAAATAGTCATGCTGACCAAATAAAGTTGTTCACATGCTTCCTACATGTCGGCCTAACATCCTCAAACACACAAATAATCATCAAAATTACTCTGCACAGTCTGCATAATGAATATCCACACGTTACTACTGATGAACACTGTTTTGACCAAAATCCTATATACCGAACCTTCTACCTCACTTAAGAAACACCATCATTGGCCACAATCCTAGAATAAGGTAGATTGTGCATCCACAATGCTTCTTTAAGATTGGCAACACCAAATACTCAACACAACTAAACCGCCAACCAAATTACCAGGTACATTACTAGATGTCCTGTTCTATCTCACTGGACCTCAATCTCTCTTCTAGTATAAATGAATCATGAACTGTGTATTGAATATCTGAATCTAGTTGCCATCAATGACAACATCTAAACAATAATGCAGTGTTTCTTGCCAACAAAAATGTGTTTTACAGGGACTCAAAACCTAAATCCAAAAATAGCAAACACAAAACAGTAATGAAACAATCCATATCCAAAAGCCAAATAGAGACAAATAGCGGAAGCACCCCATAGAGCCCAACTAAAAAGACATAAAATCCCTAGGCAAACCTACAAAAAAATAACCAAGAGCTTCCATGAGCACATAATTTTTCCCAATAATGTTCTTGTTGATATCTTCCAGCTCCTCCATGATGCTCTTAGTGGTACTCTTATCTTGATTTCTGCTCCTTGCCCTTGTGGACAGTCCAATAGATATTTGCACCTTTGTTCCCTGCAGATTAGTATCCAGGTTCTTTCTTTTGGATTTAAGAGTAGAAGGTGGCATACTATTGAGCAGATGGGCTTTATGGATAGTTATTTTCTCATTCCATTTTTTAAGGCCTTCAACATAGTTATTCATTGCTTCTTTACTGATGTCAACCAAAACCTCGAGGCTCCCCTTTAACTCTTTCATTCCTTTCTCCAAATTGGCGATTCTGGATTCATACTCAATTTTCATGACCCTCACATATTCAGTACATTTCTGGGTCATTTTAAGGAGGTTATCAGTGAAGGTGTTAATAATATCATTTATGGCCTATTTGATGAAGACAATTTCACTAATCACCCAACAAAAACACTTCTCCTAACTAGAGGTGGAGTTCGCTAGTAGCATGTCAATATCAACCTTATCATTTTTACTATTATCAAGGTCCACCTAGTCCAAGTTAAGGGCGATATCCAGATTAATCTCATTATCCTCTTTGTCCTTAATATGCACAAAATTTCCCAACTTTTTCTTTTTAGAGTTGTTATGACCCATCCCTTGGGGTTTGGAAAGGGGGTTTTGTTCTTTCTGACTACATTTTTGGTTTGGGGGGTTTACTCTTTTTGTTTTTGTAAGTGGTAGGTGTTGCCTTGTGGGTGTTCCCTCTTCATCAGAGGGCCAGTACTCTGGGTCCAACACTTGAAAGCCACGCCAATCTATAACGATCTTACCTAAACTCTTCTCATCCTCAATTTTGATATCCGACTCAACATGCACATCAGGACCAGACAGGGGATTGGGATTTCTATGAATTTTGTGGATAGATGAAGGATTAACTTCATTCAATTTAGCATACTCCATAATGAGAATTATGAGCCCCTCATGTAAAACAAGGTTTTCACTATTTTTAGCATGATTGGATAGACCATGCTCCAAAGAAAAAAGCAAATAAAACAGTAGAGAAATGTTCCTATCATGTCTAAAGTGGTTTAGAATGGTAAAATGATATGAGAAAATACTAACAAAATGACCATCCAAGGTAATGTACCTCATAATCACTTTTTCCACATCAACCCAAAGGCTCATCAGGTCTTTTTTGTTGTAGGCCCCACCATAAATTTTCCCGACTTTGTCTGTTTCACTCTACTTATCAAAGAAAACAAAAAGGGCTTCCTCCATCACCTTTTGCTCCTTGTAAAACTTCTTCCCCTCCCTCTAGAAACCAGTGACTTCTGCTATCAGCTCCTCATCATTTCTAAACTCTGCACCATAGGCACTAAGAACACCTTTATTCTAGCCCTTAATAAACCCCTACGTCGCTCTGGGGTCATGACCATGCAGATTTTTAAGGTATGGGACAAGCACACCATCCAAAATCTCATTCCATATTTCCTTATTTTTCTCCCACTTTTGGTACAAGGTCAGCTCCACTCTATTTTTATCTCCCCCCATATTCAAATTCCCCTTTCCAGTTCTAAGATTTACCGTAACATACCCAGGCCCAAACCAAAAGATACAAAACCAGGCAACGAAGAATGATCTGAAAGCCCTAGTGTTGTATCGATTCCAATTAATGAAAATAGTGGATTTACTCGTGATAAGACGATATCATTAATATTTGATCATTGAGAAGCTGAATCCTTTCGTGCCAAATCACACAAGTGCAAGTTGATTACCTTCCTGAAAGACATGTTATTTGTACTTCATCCAGTTTGGTAATCAACTCAAGACAATCATAGTTTAACTTTTTACTTGTCCAGCTAGTGGATGGATGGTTAATGAAGTTGAAGCCCAATGTAGGCTGCATTTGCCTCAACAAATTGGTTTGTATGAGTGCCCAGTGGGAGTGTCACTGTTGAGACAAAATCCTACCATTGTGATCAGGTGCAACTCCCCTACAACCTGTCAGCCTAGGATTTCCCTTAGCTGTCCCATCAACATTTATTTTAATCCACCCTTTGGGACGTACAACCCAAGCAATATTAGGTTTGGGGTGCTTAATCTTAGCAATGGGTTTAGAAACATCCTAATTGATGTGCCATCTATTAATGATCTCCCAATCTAAAGCTAAGATAGGAATAGAAGGGTCGATTCGGCGAGATGGGTAGGAGGAAACAACATTTTCCTTAATGGAATTCTAGATATGATGAGCCATAGAGAAGGTTGAAGACTCTTTTCCTTGAAAAATCAATTATTCATTTCCTTTCAGATACCCCAAGCAATGTGTGGAAGCATGAAGTTCCACAGAACAATAAGGGAAGGGTTATCAAAATGAGATCTCCACTGGGTCCAATAGTCTTGAAGGCTGAAAGGGAAGCTCCACATAACTCCCTCAAGGTCCAAAAAATAGGCCCATATATCCTAAGAAAAAATACAATGAATCAGTAGGTGAGAGACATCTTCTACATCCTCTTTATACAATAAGTATCTATTAGGAATCGATTGTCCCATCAATTTTCCTTAATGTGCAGGTTTTGTTGTGTATTTGTGGGATTTTCATATATAGGTTTTAGTAGGTATTACATAAAAATGAGGGACAACCCCACAAATATACAATAAAAATTGCACATAAAAATGAACAAAACATGTTCTTGAGGAGGCTGTGGATCATTGGATCATGTTCCTAGCACGTTATGTTTCTTTTGTTGTGATTTGCATGGGTAAAAGCACAAAAAATGTGTCACGTTTTAGGCCAACTTATCAGCACAAGTGAATTCAAGTAATTCTAACTAAAAAATAATTTTAGTCAAACATATGGTCTATAGAGAATCATTATAGCTATCTTATACATGGGACACAACTTTTCCATTTGGAATTGTCTACTAAATGTATATTTTATAGAACTTTGGGTCTAATTACCTTTTTTTTTTTTTTTAAACTCAATGTTTAAACAACTACTACTCTTATAAATAATACATTTTTTGAAATGTAAAAATACCCTTTTATAGATGTATAAGTAAATTTTCTAAAATATATATATTTTAATATTTTTATTATTTTTTTATATTTTAATACTTTTTTCTATTGAAAGTAGGTCATCAACACTAAAATATAAGGTTAATGATCTTGTAAAGGAAAAATACTAAAATTTATTTCAAAATTTTGAAAAAAATAATTGCACAAGATTAAAGAGTTTATTTCAAGATGGTATAACTATTTTCTAATTTGGATAAATAATTAACAAAAAAATTGATGCCAAATGGAAAGAGTAATATTTCAATACACAATTTTTTAAATTTATTGAAAAATATATATACATAAAAAATAGTTAAAAAAATATTTTTGCACTAAAGTTTCAAGCTATCAATATACACAAAAAAATTGAAGAAAAAAAGGTAAAATTTACTATATAAAGTGTGATCCGTCGTGTGACTTCAATTTATGTATTTTATCAACAATTAAATTATAGTGTTTACTTTATATGAAAGCATATTCAAATAATTTTTTAAATTTTTTAAAAAATTACAAACATAAAATACACATTTTATTAGTTTACATCATTACAAAATTTGAAAAAATTATATTTTACTTTCTATTGATTCAATTTAAAAAGTTGAATCGACATTGGCCATTTTGTTTATAAAAGTATAACACAACTCTGTGCTTTTATCCGCATATCTTTTGGTCCAGATTCATAATTTGTATCTTGAGAAGCTGATTTATGCGAAAAGTTGTGTGTAGTGAGTATAAAATCATTTTGGAGATATTTGAAAGGTGTTCCAACTTGTTGTAAGTCTTTACACGTTCCTTTTACCTTTTGCATGAGTTGTATAAAATATTTTTGGGTCAATGGTGAATATACACACTACACTTTCTTTAGGCTGACTTTATGAAGGATATTGATGATCCGATTGATATAAAGGATAAATCAATTGAATTATGAGAGAATATGGTATGGTATAGATGTGGATGTATGATTTATTATGTAAATGTGATGTGAGATTGAAGTGATACAGAGGTCTGGATGTATTACAGTGGAGAAACAAAGATTGGATCAGATGAGTATTAATCAGTGAACTATTACTTGCACGTTGATAGATGCATTTCTCTTGCAGTTCAATCTGTTAACATTATTGTATCTAGACAAATGATTTATATGTTGTCCTTAAGAAGTTTTCTTCACGTGTGCACATCTTTTGTATCTTTCCCTAAGGTTGTGCACCTCAGCCTACATGTTCAGCGCAGTGAAATCCTTAGTCTATGACCTAAATCATTGTAAACACTTAATACATATATTGTGAGTTTTATTCTCACCATGGTTTTTTCTAGTTTGGGTTTTCCATGTAAAATTATAGCACGTCCTTGTGTGGATGTGTTTGTTTCAGTTATTTACTTTCATGCATATGTGATGAATGAATCTGAAGGATTAAATGGTTTAATTTGATTGTAATGAATTGATCTCATCCCCCAAAGGTAGTGGAGCTAAGATCACATAACATTGACAAAAGAAGTCTTTTTGGGTCAACATGGAAGAGACCAAAAAAGAGAGATCTCAGTGATTTCCATCATCCCCAAGTAGAAAACACGAAGGCACATTTACAACAATAGCACATTTATGACATAACATGAATACGACATATAGGAGAATTGAGATATAAATAGAATAATGTCATTACAGTTTTGGTCCTTTAATTATCTTGTGCTCACATAGTAACAAGGGTCATCCAAAGATAAACGTAACAAAAAGGCATATCAAGCAACACATCATGAAGGAAACACATCATATGCAAGCATACACACAAAAGAGTCCATTGCACAAGTGAGGCTAATCTGCCCAATAATCCACCCCCCAATCTTGCTAAATATATTTTAGCGATGGTGGACAATATGCAAGAGGAGCTACAATAAGAATGGGAAATGTAGTTGCGACAAGTTCCAAACAAGGACCATGCTCTAATGATGAGTCACTTTTTTTGTCACTAGGAGCTAAGATTAATGCTTTTGAAAATCTCAAAGATATCTCATGTTTAATATTAATAATCTCACATATATAATAAAAATCATTAGTATCCATATTGATAGCATTAATTACATTATTAGTATCAACATCATCATCCAAATTAATTGTAATAGGTTCTTTAATGTGCACAAGAAGTGAATCATTTTACATAAACAATTTTCAACTTTGACATGGTTGATTAAGATGTACATCCTCCCTTGGGTTAGGCGAAGGTTGTACAAATGAGATCAAGTTAATATTTGGTGACCTAGGGAAGGAAATGGTTTAGGAAGCAAGCTCACAAGCCTTGGCACAACATCTTCCTTGACAGTCTCTTGTACTATGATTTCTCTTGGTTCGACTCAAAACTTGCAAAGGTTGGGGGTCAATCAACATAGGCTTATTTTGATAAACTAATGAATTATATGCATATCTTATTAAGTAATTAATTCTAGTCTTATAATCTCATAATACCAACATAGGTCATGTATGCCACTTAGTTCCACATTTATGTCATTCCATGGATTTGTTGTAGATGTAGATTGCTCATTTCCTTGTGGCCAATATGGAGTGGAAATCATAGTTAGTTATGTAGCTTGATGAAAAAATTATTCAAATCCCTTTTTGGTAGATGGAAGTTGTAATCTAGAGACAACAATCTGCATGATCAAGGAATATATATGCATTGTTGTAGTATATTTCAAGGAAGTGGCCTCAACCTACTTAATGAAATACTTGGTAGTCTAGTAAAAAATTATGGTCATTTGAAGAATGTAGAGAATAGAGTTCACAAATCAATATATGTTTTAGGTTTCTATAGAAAGTATCCTAGCACGTTGAATGCTAATGATATTGATTGTTATTTTCACATTCTCTATATTTCTTCATCAAGCTAATATTATTTAAAAATACCTTGATAACCAAAAAGATTCAAACATGGATAGGAATTATATAATTATACTAGATGATTCAAAAATTCTAGGATGATGGCAAGTATGCCAGATTCCTTGTTTGATTTCATAATACTAGTGCAAATGAGAATTGATTAGCCAATGCTAAGCAATAGAAAACCGATAATATTCAATAATTATAGTAAAATAAACTTCTTTTAGTACATTGACATAAAATAAATTTTTGAATATTTGTGCAAATTTGATCTAGAACCAAAGTGTAAGATGGGTAGAGCGAGCTAAAATTTTGGTTTCTATTTTTCAATTAAAAGGATAAAGATTTAAACTATGAGAACAAGCACACATTTATGAACATGACCTACATAGACAGTCAAATTAGATCTATGTTTGGAATATTTTGATACTGCTAAGGATTGTCATAATGATTAGAATTAGTTAGAAAATCCATTAAAATTAGATTATATGTGTACATAATTAGTAAAACTTTGTATCTACAAAACTATAACAACAATTAAAATTAATAATTATATAAATATCTCATAAGACTTATAAACTCTTTATTTTGAGATTCTTGTTAGCGAATAAGATTTTAATTTTTGAGTCAATTGAATAGAAAAAATTCACACTCAAAGACTTTTGGAAACAAGTTCTTCATTAAAGAGACTCAAATACCCATAGTTTTATTCAAGAGAGTGAAGTCAATTACACTGATTTGTTAAACTTTAATTGGGTGTTTAAAAAAAAAATAAATCACTATTTTGAATGTCATGATAGGGACATATTATTAACACCCAATAATTATTGCTGCTACTGATGATAGTCTTATTACATCACATCACAATATCATGTACCATTGATTCCCAAATGCGTATATAATATTTTATACTACTTATCATATTTTATTCTTTCATTATTAACATGGATGTTAAATACTTCAATAAAACTAATATAATTAGTTATGAAGATTTGTTCAAACACGTCCACTTGATTAGATTAATAATGTTTATACATGTAGGAAAGGGTTCAATGTTTATTTTGAGATTTAAATTAAATCAAGAATGGGTCACCTATTCTCATTTGTATTTATTTTCTCATCATGGTATTAGAGAAAATAATATTTAGATCTTATGAATTGTGAGATGATGTGAAAATTAAAAAATCCCACAAAAAGCTATAGAGAATTTTTAAAAATATCTATGTCAATAAAATTCAAATTAAATTCTTTAGAAAGCAAAAAGGTTTCTAGAAGGTAATAAGAATTTGAATAAATGTTAGATAAAGGGAACTTGAAGGAGGCATTATAGTAAACTTTATAGGTTATTTTCTATGTATGGTTTGTTGCATGATTTAAAGGAATATTTGTTTGGTGTAGATGCTCAGATAAAGGGAATTTAAGTTTCAACAAAGGAAAACCTTAAATTAATGAAATTTTTAGGTGATAAATGAATTGTTTAAGCGAATACAAAGATATTGTAAAGTACCAAGTGTACCTAGAGTATCTTCAAGCAAAGTACTAAATTTTTTGAATGTGATTGAAGAGTTTCTAGCATGCAACAAGTCATTATAATCTTACCACATTCCTCGAAATATAATGTAATAAAATTATGATTTTGCTTTCTTATAATACATTTTTTAAGAGTTTTATTATCTGTGTTTGTAACACCTCTCTAACCCTAACAAAATAAAGCAAGTATTATGACACTAAACCTACACTTAGATGCAAATGAAGTAAATATTGAAATGATAATCAATGTATATAGAAATATTTGTTAGATCTAGTGGTCACTATGATGCTAATATTTATACTCATATAGTTAATTATTGAAGGTAGCATGGTTATGTTTCCATAGATGTTAGATGGGAAATGGATGATATCACATCATTTGAATACATGAGAATTCATGCGATGTTAACATCCCCTTCCAATGAATTTAATATTTGGCTATTTATATGTATATGAGGATGCCTAGGTTTAATGTGAAAATATCCTAATTGTGCTAATTAGGAGATGGTAATTTGATGATAATGATGTGATGTGTAGTTGACAAGTGGGTTTTATAACCATGTTTAATATGTGATCCCTTTTGGGGAAATGAATAATGATCTTTGGTAACACCGTCCTTATCCGTAAATCTTAATTATGTTTCTTTTGGACTTATTTTGACTTTATTTGCATGTTATCTATTAGGATTAGACATACTTAGTTGATCTATTGAAGGTTGTTTATGCATAATGACTATATTTGAGGACATGAAAATATTATGATGATTTATATATTTAAGAACCTATTGGTGGTATTAGGGTTTATGGTTACAATTATGATTTCCTAATGGTTTTGAGATGGTGAGAATGTATTATTATGATGTACTAACTTGGGCTTCAAGTCACCTCAAATAGAGATTAATTAGGACTATTGATGTTTCAAATTTTATGTTAGAAATATATGTATATGTATGCATAGGTATTGTATATTTTGGTTGATGTAGGTTCAAGGCACTAACTCCACCTGTCTTCACAAGTTTGAGAATGCCTATACAATCCTTGATGGTGGCTTAAATGGAGATAGAATTAAGGTCCATCTAACCTTAGCCTAGCCATCATCCCAAATTAAGGTGATAATCTTGTTCTTGGAGTCCACCTTCTTGGGTTGCCATGAAGGAACATTCGTGTATCCTATGTTAGTAATATTTGATTGTGTGGTTTTTATTTTATGAATTCACCATGTTAATGATTATTATCATTTATATGCCATATTTTTATTAGTAATATTTATGTTATTAATATTATTATTAATGTTGGTATTATGGATGACTTCTTCATGTGTTGCATTGGTTTTGTCATTAATGTCAACACTTATCTTCTTGGAGGTCTACATTGTTGATTTGGCACTATGGTTATATTGGTTTATTGTTGAACCAAAACATTGCATGGTTAGTGGCTTATGCACAGTCACCGGTATATGTTCACCAACAAGATTCATTGTTCACCGGCAATGATGATGACTTGTTATCATCTGGAGATCATTTGGTTATGTCAAAGATATGGATTGGATGCTTAGATTTGGTGTTTTGCTTATTGGTCTAATTAAGTTGACAGATTTGCCTTTACTGGCATATAGGTCTAGGTTATGGACCGGTACATGATATCTATTCCAGATCAGCACAACACGTCTTGGAAATGGTTTATTGATTGGATAATATGGTAAATGTATTGAGATGACATATTGTATCGCATCAAGACTTATTCATAATTGATTTAATTGTAATATATTTAGTGAGCCGACCTCATGTATAGGTCTTAGGTTTTGTATATATGATTGTAAGATCTTATTGAAGATCATGATCATGATGAGTGTGTGTGAATATTGAAGAGAGAAAATAAGAAGATCCTTATGCAAATCACATAGACATTATCTGAAGGTTGAAGGAAGGTTATGAATGTGTTTGCCACTCATGTTCAGAGCTTAAACCGGTATTGAATCCAACATTGCAGATGCTATTCTGAGGCAGTACATTGTTATTGGATTTTACCATCCAATTGTAGTCAGTGTGACTCCTATTTTGTGATTGAGCAGTGAGCTCTAGGCGGTTGGCTTTTCTGCATTTGCAGACCCCATTTGTATACACTTACTATCTGTAGTAGTATCATTTTATTGTGGGTAAGGTTTACCACCATGGTTTTCCCCTTATAGGGTTTCCACGTCAAAATATATGTGTCATGTGTTGTGGATGTTGTTTCTCTTTCTGTTTCATACATTAAGTTATATCGGTACTGTTATAATTGTTAATCTATTTCAAGGTAGGTTTCTTCTTCCTTCTTCTAGTTTATTTGAATCATTTCTATCAATCTGAAAGTTGCCTCCATTTCTGGTTTGAAATTGATAGTTTTTGTTTCAAAATGCACTTGTTTTCATTGTTCAAATTGGGGGTTATTTGAGGGTTTTTTGTCTCTTTTTTTTGTGTATGGGTGTTGTGCCAGGTTAAATTGAGATTATATAAGGTAATTAGGCCTATCTCAAATGGTTTTTTTCCTAATTTTCTTTTTAGAGTCATTTGGTTACCCAATTGAGTGACCAAAGTCACCCCTATGCAAATGTGTAGGGTTCTATGCAGTTGTGCAGCTTCAGGATTTAACTATGTAGTGTTGGGTATGGGTATCTATATGCAATAGGGGATAGTGGATCTCAATGAGGTTTGGGACCCTAAAGTGGCTATGTTCTTGGATAACTCATTGGATATCTTCTTAATTAAATGATAACCTAATAAATGAAGTGGGGTAAAACACATTGATAAGATAATACGGTGCCTCTTCCATGGTCTTGAGTTCTTTTACAAACTAAAGATGGGAGTAGGAAGGCCTAGCCGTCTGAGGGGCATTGATCTCACATAATAGGACCTTCTTGTTTTCATTAAAGAACTATTTTAGTTTTGCATGAGTTGTCAAATGGGGGCTAGAGCCTAGAGAGGCTCCAACATAGCTCATGTTAATGCTATGTGATGACACTCTTTCCTTCTTGTACCCTGGTATCATATCCTATAGGTTTATGATTAGAAGCCTTTGGTGGATCCTAGTCATGTTTTATATTTGTCTTTGTATGTGCTTCATTCTTATGTATAACTTATATTCCCTTTTGATGTTTTTGTTGTGCTTGAGAGTAGATCTTGTTTTCATTCCTTGTTTTCTAGCATGTTTGGGGCATTGTGTCTATTTCCTATGCACGATGGGGTGAACCTAAGAGTTCCACATGCTCGAGTGGTTGTTTCCAACCTCCATTGGAGACCAATGGTATTGTTTGTGTTTATTGGGAAATATAATTGTCTTCTTCATTCCAATACCTTTATCATTTAGTTGCTAGTTATTCAGTAAATATAAATGTAATATGTCATCTTTCTTTGAAAGTCATTGTAACTATATTGTTATTGATTCTTGAACACTCCATACGAAGGTTGAGGTAATTTAGATTGATGTAATTAATATTCAATGTAATGATAGAATAGTTTTAGGTGGATCGATGCTGGTACTGACTACCAATATATTATTGCATGTCTTATCCTATTTCATATCAAAAATTTTATCATAGGAACATTTAGCTTTGGTGCTTAGAATGTACATAAATATATATGTTAGATGTTTTATAAATGTTATAGTTATTTCATTATTGTTTCAAAGCATTCTAGTTCATGGTTGGATGAATTGAAAAGTAGCATTGTTGGGAACCCATAGAGGGCATTTCTTAGATATGTATGTGTTGGATTTTGCAAAGATCAAGAGCTCAATGAAATGTACAAAATAGAGACATAATATGGGACAAGAATAAACTATATTCTCATCAATAGAAATGATCAATAACATAGCTTCATACAATGTAGATGAGCCTGCTTATATAGGCAAGGCTAGGGATATGTGAGCACACAAATATGACATGTGGCTCAATAAGAAACAAGGGTAGGTAGGAAATAGGTGTGGGTAGGTAGGAGAAATAATATAATAGTCCACATGAGGTGATTCACCCACCGAAGGTGGAATTATCACTCCACAATAAGTGGATATGATAGTGTAATAACAAGATCAACACCAAAAAAGGTGGAATTTCTCCTACACACACTATCCCAATGTGGCACAAACACCCAAGTGTCTCATATCCAAACTACTATGAAATGCATTATCCTAAGTAAACTTAAGTAAGTGTAATAATATCCATGATGAATAATTATTTACACCAACACCCCCCCTTAAGTGCAACTTAGGGGAATGCACTTAAGTCTACAATGCAACTAAGCAATGCAAGATGGGTCCCGGCTACGAGGCCATGTTAGGTACCCATGTACAAATGCAAATGCAAGAATACCAATGCAATGAAATCTCTCACAAAGTGGGGAAAGAGAGAAAAACCCAATGGGAAAAAACCCTCCCCCAAAAAGAGAGATGAAAGCTATACAAGAGAACTCTCATAGAAGAATGTGAGGAACAAAACCCCATGTGAGGAAAAAGTCCCCCCCATATGAGAGAAGAAGAGAAGTCAAACTGTGACCCTCCCTCAATGAAGAATCTGCACCAATGATAGAAGCTTGATGTATGAAGAAACTGCTCCACGGACATCGAACAACATTCCTCCCCTTAGGAAGAAACAAAACCAAAGGTGTATCTATGAAGTCTCCCCAATCATGAAGGGAAGATATATGAAGAAAACTCATGATGAAAGGAATCTCTGAAAACTGCTCAAGTGTCCCCATGTCGATGCTGAAAGATACCCCCTCAAAAGGTGGTAAACTGTGCCACACTGCTGAAAAAGGCACTCCAAGATCTAGTGGAGATGGATGTAGAACATGTCCCAAAGACTCACATGTCTCCTCAAAGCATAAAGAGACCTCCTCCAACTGCTGTACATAAGTATCTACAATCATGTCAACCTCGAAAGAATGATCATGTAGAGAATGAACAAGAGGGTCAGAGTGTGCCCTCGCAACAATCGAAGAAGGATCACCTTCATCAAAGAGAAGATGAATGTCATCAATGATGTCTCCCAAATCTGCAATGTAGGATTCCACAAACAAACCTGCAATGTCTATCAAGTAATCATCCCATGAATCTGAAGTTGGAAGACAATGAATATCCTACTGCACTGAATCACATGAAGGCAAAACTGTCGCACTATTTGCATCATCAGGTGCAATAGGTGATGTGATATCAATATGAGGAGATGAAATACAAGACTCAAGAATGGGGTCACATGTGAGAATCCCCATGTTCAAGTGTCCAAAGTGCTCCTCAAAATCTGAACCATCACAATAAGTGTGATCATCATGTGTAGAATCATCAAATGTGAAATCATCATCATCAACAAAATCTGAAAAGGAGTATAACCGAGATGCATGATCAACCACCCCAGTCGCAATGATAGCTCTAGTCTCCATGTCTCTAATAAAAACTGAGTCAGGTGTGAACTCCACAACTCTCGTAGTTGCGCCATGTGTGATTTGATAGATAGAAAGGAGATTGTTTGTCAAGTGGGGTACACACAACACATCATTGAAGGAGTTATCCCCAATGTCAATAGATCCTTTCCCAATCACATCCATGTATGTATGATTGCCCATCAAAATCTGTGGCATGGTGCAAGGCTCAAATGTAGAGAACATAGACTGCGAAGATGCCATATGATGAGAAGCCCCTGAATCTAGAAGCCATCTCTCTGAATCATGATTGATAGTAGCACATAGAGCTTTTCCTTTTCTTGTTCCAAAAGAGTGAGTTTTTCCACTTGTAGAAGCCATGAATGCTTGCCCTTTTCCTTTTGAATGTGAGGAAGTGGAAGTTGATGAATCATTCTTCTTGTAGACTTTAGGCAAATCAATGTTATGCTTTTTGATGACATGTGTAAGCTCATCAATCTTCTTAGAATGGCAACGATGCTCCTCATGACCAATCTTTTTACAATAAGCACAAGTAGGTCTTTCTCTCTTTGGTGAATTATCTCTCTTGGAAGAGGATGAATCTCCTTGTTGTGGAGAATAATGCTTGAGACTTAGAAGCCTTAAGAATGCCCATGCTTATCAACTTAGTTTGTTCCATCATCAACATTTCATTGAAAGCATCAAATGTAGGCATTGTGTAGCTTGAACCCATTGTCATCCTATGGGTTTGGAAACTAGAAACAAATGCTGCATATTCTTGTGGAAGCTTGCCTATCAAGTTGAATATCAATTGAGTATCCTTCTTATCAATGCCACAATCTTTGAGTTGTGCCCTCAACTCATTTGCCTTAGTGACATAATCTTGTATAGTATCAAAGTTCTTGGGATCTAACATGGTGAGATCACTATCAATTTGATGTCCCCTAATCTCATCAACTTGACCATACAAGTCTTGAAACTTTTGCCAAGCATCCTTGATTAGAGTACATTTCTTAATATGAAAAATGAGATCCTTTGATACATACTTTCTTAAGGTACCAATTGCCATGATATTTTTAGTGAGCCAATCTAAGTGACCAACTAGATCAGCCTTAGGATCAGCTGGAGCAACAATAGTTCCATCAATGTAATGAGTGAGTCCTTTTTCCATAAGTTTACTCCATGCATCAATTTTCCAAGTAGCATAATTATGTGGAGTTAAGAGAGGAAACTTAGAGGAACCCATAGCAGCAAAAAGGAAGGAACACAAGAGCACAAAAGCACAAGGGACACCCCCCCAAATTCACTCAATCAAAGTACCCCCCTAAAGTGATGATTTTGGCACTTTATACTTAGTGCGATTTCAATGAGCCACTTGCAAAACAAGGCAAAGTGGACTTATGATGCAAAATTTACAACTTCTCAGATGAGATACAAGAGACTTCAATCAATAGTGCAATGAATCTAACTGAGATTCAAACAAATATACAAGTACCAAGAGAGCCAAGAATGGCCAAGATCTGAAAGTACAATTTATACTTACAATGGAATCAATCTGATAGCATCATATGAAATTAGACAAAAAAATACACACTTTCAAAAAAAACGGCACTTGAAAAGGAGGTCGGATGACCCCAAACGAAGCCTCTGTAGTTGCAAAAACTGGGATTACTCAGGTACAGTCACCAAAAACTGAATTTTCTGAAAAATTCATGCATCAAAATCAAAAAATTTCTTCACCACTACGGAGAGCACAAAATTCTAGCCCATTTCAAAAAAAATTGCACCCAAAAAGGAGCAAAAATGAGCAAGTTATGGCCATTTGAAGTTGAACTGCAAAATCAAAAATGCAAATGAGAGGGGGTCCAAAAATTTTCAAACCTTGCTGATGTGGTGCTGATGTCAGCAAGTCACTGGGTTAAATTTGACGGCCGTATTACCATCACAAAAACTTCGCCCCTACTGACTAGGCGTCCGTACTGTACGGACAGATGACGTGGTAGGTGATTGTGCAGATGATTGTGTAGTCCGTACCGTACAGATTTGCTAGCTGGCGGCTCTGCATGGTAGATGGCATGTCGTTCATACCATACAAAAAGTTGACTGGTCAGATCTGCGTGGCAGATGACTCAGTTATCTGCATGTACAGGTGTACCCGCGGGCCAGTGGCCGCCTGCCACATGGCGGACACGGGTTCTTCGGTCTTGTTGGCCGCCGGCGAAGGATGTGGCCGGAGCCGATGGCCAGCGGTGGAGGCTAAGGGCGCCGGAGAGGAGGCCGGTGGCGGTGGTAGGCATCGCTGGTGGCGGTGGTGGAGCACAGGCTGCGGCGGAGCGGAGGAAGCTGGAGGCCGAGGAACCTGCAGGAGGCGGCGGGAGGAGCCGGGAGTAGAAGCTGAGGGAGGTGTCGTGCAGAACGAACAATGCAGGAGTGGCAGCTAGTTGCGGTGAGAGATGGCAGAGCGGGTAATTTCAGGAGGAGCCGGAGGACTTGGGCGTCGGCGGTGGTGCCCGGATCTGGGCCGGCGCTGGGTACAAGCTCTCCGGAACGGCTGCGGCAGGTGCTGTAGACCTAAAATCTACAGGTACGGGGGTCACGGGGGGGGTCTGCGGACCCCCCAAAAAACAAATTTTTTTATTTATTTTTCCTCTTTTTTTTTTTGATGATTTTTTCAAATTTTTTTGATTTTTTTTTTTTGAAAAAATATTTTTAGAATAAATTTTTTTTTTTTCGAAAAATATAATAATATTTCGAAAATCCGTACGATTATAGTAAAATTGGAGGAAAAATTTTTCTCACCAAAATAGGCCGACTTTATAACCAAAATTCATGGAAACGACCTTCTGGACGCAATGGCGGGGTCGGATCTGGTCTAGGACGCCTCCAAAAGATGCTGCTCCTCAGATCTACCTCTTGACGTCACAATAATGCCTCTTCAAGATGAATCAATGAAGCCCCAATGGCTCTGATACCATGTTGGATTTTGCCAAGATCAAGAGCTCAATGAAATGTACAAAATAGAGACATAATATGGGACAAGAATAAACTATATTCTCATCAATAGAAATGATCAATAACATAGCTTCATATAATGTAGATGAGCCTGCTTATATAGGCAAGGCTAGGGATATGTGAGCAAACAAATATGACATGTGGCTCAATAAGAAACAAGGGTAGGTAGGAAATAGGTGTGGGTAGGTAGGAGAAATAATATAATAGTCCACATGAGGTGGATCACTCACCGAAGGTGGAATTATCACTCCACAATAAGTGGATATGATAGTGTAATAACAAGATCAACACCAAAAAAGGTGGGATTTCTCCTACACACACTATCCCAATGTGGCACAAACACCCAAGTGTCTCATATCCAAACTACTATGAAATGCATTATCCTAAGTAAACTTAAGTAAGTGTAATAATATCCATGATGAATAATTATTTACACCAACAGTATGTTTATCTTCCACTTGTGCATATTAGTTGTTACAATTATGATGCATTAGATTCACTATTAAGTATTAAAATTTAAAAATAAAATTATTACTATTTTATTTTGTATATTAATTGTTAGTTATTCTAGGTTTCCTTAGTGGGGCGTTATATTTGGTATTAGAGCCCATGTTTTTTATTAAGGAAAAAATAGGTTTTATAGGGACCCGAAACCAGAGAGTTATAGACAAAAATAAAATAAATAGTCTAAGTTCACCAACACGAAAAAGTTGTCAAATAGACAAAAATACAACAAGCCAGACAAAAAGACAACAGGAGCTAAAACTAGATAAACATTAACCTAAAGACTTTATACTCTCAGCTATCTCATTCTCAAGAGTATTTATCTCTTGGGCCAACTTTTTCAAGTCCTGAACCTCTTGATTAGAGGACTCTGCCTTTCTCTTTAGATTGGCTTTGGTTCTCTTGGATGGACAAGACTCCTCTTTCTGGCCTTTTTCTTTGTCAACATCAAGGTCCACAATCAGGGCGCCCTACTAGGATTTTTCAAGTTTTTCATCATCATGTTCATCGTGGCCACATAATTCTTGATAATATTATGACTTTGTTTCATTATCGAATTCAAAGTATCCCCAATTTTGCTAATTTTCCCCTCAAGCTACAAGGTTTTCTTCTCATTTTCTTTTTTCCTTTTTTCAATAAGTTCCACTATTCTTTGTAGACACTCTGCCATGGATAGCTTTTCTTCCTCGGTCCAAATTGCCTCTTCGGCCTTCTGAGGCTACACTTTTTCAACCAACTCCTCCAGTTTACTAGAACCTTCCCTATTCTTTAGGTTAAGGTCTTTAATTTCATGAAAAACCCATTTAAAAACCCTAAAAAGGTCCACTGCACTATTCTTCAAAATAGACAACACATCATCTAGAGATTGCCTATCTAATTTAAAGTAATGTTCGTCCGATTTGAGGTCTGTTGAAAAACTTGGTCTGTTCTCTCTGTCAGTGGTCAGATGGGAGGAATGGGAATCTTCAAGGGAGCTAGAAGTATCAGAAGGGTCACGCGACGAGTCCTTAGAGTAAGACACCAACTTATTCTTTAGAGTGGCTTTCATTTTCTTTTTTCCCATGGATAGGGTTTTCATAGAGGTTTCAAGTTTACCTAAAGGCTTTCTCAAAGGGGAGTTTTTAGGCTTCTTTTTTGTGGGTGGGGGAGAAATTTCCTCTTCCCAGTATGAATCTCCATTAGAATTAATCGTAGACATGCTAGTTTCAGTATCATGCCTTTCTGAGTCCAGGGAAAAATTGGGATTAGACGATACAGGTAGATTAGCAAAGTGCTCATGAATGAGCTGGATAAGACCAACATGCAAAACATGAGCATTCCTAGGATATTTACAGTGTTCCAGAATATAGTGTTTAAGTGAACACAATAAATAATAGGGGAAAAAAACCCTGACCTTATACCTGAAGTTGTTGAGGAGGACAAAGTGGTAGCTATACACCCTTGTGAATCTCTTGTCCACAATTATGTATTCCATCACCACTCTAAGTACCTTCCTCCAGAGCTTATTTATGTTGATGGCCTCAAAGTAGTTGTTTGAAACCTTTAGTAGAGCTTCCCTCTCCTCCTCTATTTTTGGGAATTTAACAACTGCTTCATCAGATATCTTCCTGTCATGGAATAATTTCATACCTTCAGTAGAGAGGCTTGTAACTTCCCCAATTAGATCCTCATTGATTATCACTTTTCTTCCAGACAAAATACTGCTTTCCTCCTTTTAATTTTTGATGAAATACCTCACAATGTCGACGTCAGCATCATGAACTCTTTTCAGGAAAAGTTTTATCCCCCCTTTATCAACCTGTTTCCAAACCTTATGGTTCTTCTGGTGCTTTTCACAACTTTTCGACTCCACTCTTTTCCTAGTACCCCCCATTTTTTCACAAGTTTCTCTCTTCTCACTCGCAGAGCAAATTATCTTGGCTACACATGTACAAAAGTTCCTAGGCACCCACAAAACATGCCACTTTATGTGGATTCAAGGGTTAATAATGGCGTCGACATTGTAGTGAATGAAAAAACACCTTTCTCTGATTCGCTTAATCATTTCTCGAAATGGAAACTTTTCCATTCATAACATCATATCCAATTAAGGTTTTCACCCCCTCTTCTAGATCCTTGTAGGATTTCCATGTCCACTAGCTAGAGAGCTTCACTTCTTTGTTGGCAAAATAGTCAACAACCATGTTTGCTTCCCTAAACACGTGAGATTCTTACATTATCAAAGTTGCTAATGAGGGATCTAGCTTTGTTGATCCAATTTTTGATGGTCCATGAGGGGGGGGGGGGACTTATCTAAAAGGCATTCTTTTTCTATGACTAATGAAATGAAGTTCTTGCATGCTAAGGAACATGCATGAATTATGTTTGGTGTGTATTGTGATGATTATAGGATGAGCTTAGTTTGGTATATATATACTGTTTGATTGGAAACTCTCTCTACCTCTTCTCCCTATCTTGATAAATGGTTAATAAGGATACTACTTGGTGGTGTAGTTTTTATCATTTATAATCTTTGAGTGCCTAGTTATGAATATGATCTAGTGTGTATAAAAGGAATTTTTTATTTAAGCAAATCTTCGATTGAGGCCCTAAGTCCCCAATTGTATTTATGACCCTATATTATCAACTAAATTATAAGAGATGTCTTTTGCATGGATTATATTAGAATATATCATGAAAGGTTGTATGAGTATACCATGTTATAGTAAAATTGTTGAATGTACGGCTAGGATGATGCATTGCATGTTAAAATTTATGCTTATGAAAGTGGAAACCATCCTTTCATGTCCTCGTTCGATTTGAAAAGATGAATGTCTTTAACTTTGTAAGAGAGATATATGATTTTGATGATATATGAATTTTATTTTTGATCAAGTAAATATGTAAGCAATGATGTTATTATCTTCTCATAATTGGACCTTGGAAGGTGTGCTTATTGCAAGAAGATGAGTCCACTTTTTGGCCAAAAAGTGGAAGTGTTTTCCCTGATTTTCAGATTTTGTCTCATTTGAGCTTAAATTTTGAAACACTTAGAGATTGAATCTTGGAAAAAGTCAGTAATATAAAAGATAGCCCTCTGAGTGTACTTTCCAAATATATAATTAATTTTAATACCCACATAATAAAAAATAACTTTTTAAATGGAGTTCTGAAAACTATGTTTTAAAAATGCCTGTTTCAGGACCATACCATGCATGTGTACGACCCACACTTTTTGACACAATTAAAATTATTTTCTCCAACCGTTTTGGGAAATGGTTTGTAACACACTGAAGATTGATGAGCATATTTTTCTGTATTTTTTTTTCTAATATTTTTTTTTTAATTAATTTTTTAATGGCCGTAATTATCTTTTTAAAAATTTGACGTGTACGACCCACATAATTTGATGTAAACTTAACATTTTTTGATTTTTTTTTTTTAAAATACAAAATAATTTTGTGTAGATTGATGACATATAATTTTTTTTCCAAAATTCTTTAAAATAAAAAAGTTATTAAATTAACAAAATTAGTTAATATTTTAAATTTATGGACCCGATTTAGTATAAATTAAATGAAAAATAGTTAAAATAATAAATTTTTAAATAAATTTACATATTTAGAATCTAGACAGTATAATCTGAAATGGGTTTTAATTTCGTATAAAAATTCTCTGATTAGAGGCGTGTAAACTATTTCTGAAGTTCATATTTGTGCTTTCATTCATGGAGATTTGAATTTGCAGGTCCATGTCTCAGGTGTGGCCATCCCAGGCCTATCCCGGGCCTAATCCCGAGCCAAGTGGCGGGTTGTGGAATCAACTTCCACAAAACGGGCCCCCGTTTTCAAACAAGGGCAACTTGTGGAAAAAAAAAGAAAAATGCCATTTAGAAACGGGGGCCCGCTTTTAAACAAAACGGGGGCCCATTTTTTTTTGCTTCGAACCCTCGTTACCTTTCGGCTCGGGAGCCCGAAGCACAAACGGGCCCCTGTTTATAAGAGCGCGTTTTCCAATGCATGGACTTCCGCGAATTTGTGACTCATTACCTTGCACTTGCCCAATGATGTTATTATCTTCTCATAATTGGACCTTGGAAGGTGTGCTTATTTAATGAATTTTAGTAAAATGAATGATGGTATAACATGTGATTGATTGATGAACTTCCTTAGAAGTTGCTGAATTTAGGATGTTGTTGAATATTAATACTATGTGTTGAAAAGAGATGAGACATGTTATGAATTAGTGTGATTATACATAAAAATGAAAATGAAATGTTAACAAGTATGTCTTGGGTATTTAGCTTTATATCATGTGAAACAAAGTGAATTGTAAGAAATGTTATTTTGGAAAGAAAATTATCATGGATGTTGGGAGTATTTGTAATTGGGAAAGTAATATTAATTTTGTTTATTTATGTGAAAAATAATGAGATTTCTCTATTTAAGAAAATGATATTTTTATTGGAAAAGTACTTACTATAAATAAGAATATCCAATACCAATGCCTTTGTCAAGTGTAATGATTAAGCCAACACTTTCTTTGTGTGCCCATGGGATGGTGAAGTATGCAAACATCCATGGAGGTTATGTTTTGCATATGGATATGGGAATACCATACCACCTATGTGCTGTTTGCTTTTTTTGTCACCCTATTGAGTTCCAACCCATGAGTTGTGTGGTTCATATGTGCTTAGCCTAATCCCCATAGTTTCTATGTATGTATGTATGTATGTATGTATGTATGCATGTGAGATGATCCATCCTTGCGGCAGCTATATGCATGTGTTCCTATGTGATATTGTATATAATTTACTATGATGTGATATGATGCTTATGATCTTATATAATGATGCAAATATGTACATGATAAAATGCAATATATTTTGGTTCTTTTTTGGGGTTTATATGTACTAAATGAAAATGAGCATATGGTTCTGATTAGATGAATGATGTATATATTTTTATTTTTTTGTCTTTTTATGAGAATGCAAATGCTTATTATTAGATTCCAATAAATTGTGTATGTAGGATGCGATGCTATCGTGACTTCTAAATGCATGTGTATTATGTGCTAACATGTAATGATGCAAAATAAAACTATATGATAAGAAGATCTTTTTGGTGTGTCATTATACTTAGTCATATGATAGCAGGATACACGGACTCAAGAAGGGATAGTGGAAAAATGGGATGGAAGTGAAAAGAACTTCTTGTGCTATTATCATCATTGAGCTTTATTATGGAAAATAGGTTATGATAATCCAGATATGTGCTCGACCTAGAAAGTCATTGTACCCGTTTGCATGAAGATCAAAAATCACAAACAAGGAATGCTCTAGTTCACACTAGACTCACAGTGCCCTCATATCCTTGGACAAGCCATAGCATTACTAAGAGACAATCCACAGATAACAAAATAGGTGAACATACCCCATCTTCACCTATCTAGTCAAAGACATCCTTGAGATAGAATCTCTAGTTAGAGACATCTTGGAAAAGCTAAAAGACATGTCACCATAAAAGATAAAATCAAAATAAAACCAAGACCTGACACCAACATAAACTTTAATCCTCAAGTTATTAGTGTTTCTTGCCACATATATTAACATGTTTGATTTGGCCACAATGTTGTCACCCTGATAAAGGATAGATAGTACTGAAAACCATGTTGCTGCCAAAGTCTGCTGAAAGATTTGAGTTGTTGAAAGCTCACTGCTGATTGATTCTCATCTAAAACTGATTGAATCCATGAAATTTATACTTTATTGCAGAGAATAATGGAAATTTATTGTGGATTCGGTGATGCAAATGCTCTTTTATTATGGACTGTGTGTGAATAGAAAAAGGAAGATGAAAAGATGATGCTCCTCAAAATATGTGATGCTTAAGGTTCCACATCCATCACTAGACTTAGGATTTGCCCCAGTTACAAATAGGACCTGATTTATTATGGAAGAAGAGAAATGGAAAGAAAGGGGAAGGTGTATGAAAGGGAACCAATCTTAGGTAGATGAATAACCAACCATGATGAGAGTAGTAGGATGTGAGTGTGTGCAAGGTGAAAGGTGAGGTTGAATCCTGAAGGAGGGAGGAGTAGTGTCTCTACAAATGGCATTGGTAACCTGGTTTTCACCATGGTATTTGCCCATGATGCCATCAAAGTGGTTTTCATCGTTGGACGAATTTATTTCTCTTTACCTTTTTTTATTTTTTTTCATTTTTTTGTGTCATGTAGTTCCTGTTTGACAAGTTTTCACCAAGTAACAATTTTTTTAATTTTTATGACTTTTTGGTATTTTGTTTCATATTTTTTTGTATTTTTGACAATGGGATATTCTGAAAAACTATGTGTAAAACTTGCGAAGGTGCATGCTATTGATAGGATCATCCAAAGGTTCTCCATCTAGTGTTGAGAGTTGATATGCACCTGATCCATAGATTATTCTGATGACGTAAGGACCAATCCGATTTGGTTCAAACTTTCCCTTTTTCTCTCTATCTTGTTGATTCTTAGGATTTTGTTTGAGAACTAAGTCACCCATCTCAAATCTGTGAGTCTTTACCTTATGATTGCAGCTTCGGCATTCCTTGACTCAATGATGTGTTTCTCCATTAATTGTCTTCCTTGATGAAGGAAATAAGGTAGAATTACTAATGTGTGAACTACATTGGCCCATATGTGTGCCACCTAAAGAAGTTTGGGCATCCCTAACAGAAAAGTCCTTTGAGGACGTTCCATTAAAGGTCCATTGATGTGATATATCGCCAAAAGGGAATGGATGTGTGGAACAAGTGGATGAGTGATGAAGGCTTATGATTGTGAAAAAAAATGAAAGTAGGATGGCACGATGGAGACTCAGGATCAACAAGTATTCTTTTTGACTTGAAATTTTAGAAATTTTCCCCTCCGTTATTTTGATATTAGGGGAGATCAACTCTTGTTCTTTTTTCTTTATAGGATTTTTATCCTTGATTTTTATTTTTCTAGAGTCCAATAGCTTTTGATTTTGATTTGGACTTAAGGAATTCTCTTTATTTTTGAATTTTAGATTTTTCTTTTCAAAGCTTGATTTTTGATCCCCAATAAGTAAGGTATTTTGTAATTCTTATTGATCCAAGTCTAGAAGCAGAGTGGAAATGGAATGAGTGCATGAAATGGTAAGGTTGTATGATTTCTCCAAAGTGATGACAATATATTCAATAGAATCTTTTTTGGCACCACTCTTAGGACTATTGATATCAAGAGTTCCTCGCACCAGTAGAGGAGATTTGCATTCAGACTTAGTAGCAACAATACTAGGTGGTTCATACCCAATTCCTTGATATTTTAAATTGTTTGTAGGATGCTCCTATCAACTAAATGTCTTAGGAGATAGTGGGAGTTGATCACCATGAAAGATATACTCACCACATCCCATGTCTTTAACCTTGAATTTTTCTTTGAGCTCTACTTGCTTTGATGTAGAAGCTTTCAAGGATTTTGGATCCACATATGTTGATGATGGAGTTGCTTCTCTATTAATTGGAATTATTATCTTTGATCTTGGTCATAGGTTATTGCAATATATGAACCGATTTGGATCACCTTTTATTTTTACTTCAACTCCATTGTAAGGAAATTTGATACATTGATGATATGTTGATGGTAATACTCTCATTTCATGTATCTATGGATGTCCCAAAATTATGTTGTATGTGAGATCTAGATCAAGGACTTGACATACCATATCCTTTGTATCTAGCCCAACTTTAAGAGGTAAGATGACTGTGCCCTTGGATGTGCGCTCTTCATCATCATATGCCTTAATGGTGATTTCATGTGTAGAATTCATAGCCTTTTAAGAATATCCCAATTTCTTAATAGTGTTCAATGTACAAATGTTCAGACCTGCTCCTCCATCTATCAAGACTCATTTTATTCAGTTTTTTGGAGAAAGGCTTCAATATGTAGAGGTGCATTATGAGGCTAGCTTATGGATGTAGCATCAACTTCTGTGAATGTAAGGCAATGAAGAATGGAAAGGTATCCCACCATGGCTTGAAACTATCCATGTTTAGATTAGTGGGTATGGAAGTCTCTCTCAAAGTTTTGTCAAGAATAGATTTGTGTGAAGGGGATATGCTTAATAGCTCAAGAATCGAGATGAGTGCAAGTGTTTTCCCTAGTTGGTCTACAAGGTAATATACATTCTTGACGAATGATGAAGAGGGTGTGGTTTTAGGTAGAGAACCTTGCAAGGTGAATCTGCCTCGACAAGTTTTGATATTGAATTTAGGTGTTGATGGAGAGGATGAAAGCCCAACGCCTTTTAAAACAACTTTACTCTTTTGGGTAGAACCCTCAGGAGATTTTTCCTTTATGATGATGGTTGAAACATGATTATCCATTGAAATGTGACTAATAGTAGAATCATATTCATAGAACATCTTGGTATAATTAGCTTGATTATCTATAGTTTTGGATTTTCACTTGTCATGTTTAGGAAATGGCTCCTTGAACATCACATGCTCTTCATTGGAGGTATGACCATCAACCTCTATGTCACCTCTATCAATGAGATCGTATATGATATTCTTCAATATATGATAATTGCTAGTCTAAATGCCCTTTTCTTTTATAATATTTACAATATTAATCATCATTCCACCAATTTGGTTTTACTTTAGGCTCATATGGTGGATTATCTAGAATTGTTATAAGATTGTTTTCCACTAACTTCTTGAATGTTGTTTCAATCGGTTCTCTCAATGGTGTGTACTTTCTTTGAGGCTTTGACGATCTTTAAGCATCCACTTGATTATTTTCTTTAGAAGAACTTTCACTAGGGAAAGTTATCTTAGGTTTCACCATGTTTGCATCGACAACCCCATCACTCACTATATTCTTATTCTTTCTCCAAAAATGGGGGTTGTCTTTCTATTTTGATTCATCTTTGTTTTCTTTATATATCTCGATAATACGTTTCTCAATAAGGACTTTTTTTTGTTGCTAATCCTTTCTCAATGACCTCTTTGAAAGTGGACAAACAAGATTTTCCCAAGTCATACCTAATGTATTTATTAACATTCTGAGTGAACATTTCTACCATTTGCTTCTGTGGAATCTCACAAGAACATCTACTAGCCAAGTTTCTCCACCTTTGTAGTAAATTTGAAAAAGACTCCCCATATTTTTGTTTAGTGTTACAAAAGGTAGCAACTGACACATTTTTCTCAATGTTGTATGAAAAGTGTTGTATAAAAGCCTATGCTAGATCACTCCATGATTTGATTCGAGGTGGAAGTTGGGAGACCCATTCCATACCTTGTCCACCTAAGCTTTGTGGGAACGATCTCATCAAGTATGTTTCTTCTCCTACTACCTCAATGGAAGCCGTGAAAAGTTCTATTATCTGTGCCTTAGGATCCCCTTTGCCTCTATACTTGTGAAATTTTGGTGCCATAAAATGTGGAGGAAATGGAGGCATTGGAATGCTTCTATCAAATGGGTAAGTCCATATATCTTTCATTTTGTACTGTTGCTTTGGTGTATTCATGTCTATCATTTTCTTTTCCAAATCCTTGATTTGTTGTTGCAAGTCATTCTTGGGTGGAGATTTATATCTTTGACTAAGTCCCATGCCAAAGCCACCAAGAGGAGGAGGAGGGATATATTGCATGTAAGGCTGATACCGGTCATAAATATGCTCATATAGAGGGGGTCTACAATGATATTGCGTGTAAGTACCACCATGTATAGTATTGTGATAGGAATTATTGTTTTTATTTTGATCATGTACATCATGTCCATGAGTGTAGGGGATTTCATAAGATTGATCTTGAGTGCTGCCCCTAAATCTGACACGAGAGCTTCTCGTCTCAAGATTTTGAATAAGTGCTTGTTTAGAATTGTATCCTTTAGCATGATCATGAGTATTGGCATATTGTTGGGTATGCATATTAGTGTTAGACCTTCAAGTACGATTACGGGGTTGTCCATAAGAGGTTCTATCATAACTAGCATGAGAATGAGTGTATGTGTTTGGAATTTCAGGTTTTTTAAATAGGGAGGAAGGTGACTCAGCCACAAGATGTTTCCTTCTATGACCACCACTACTAGGCATCCTAAACCTTGTAGTAGCTTGATTTTATTTATTTGGATCATCATCCAATATTTGTGACATATCAAAATCATGGGGTAATCGTGTTCCACTTTATGCCATGACTTGGAAGAACTATTGTCTATCCCTTTTCATGATCTATTGAACCAATTTATTAAAATAGGGATCCATGATAGTTTCCTCAACCTCTGCAGAATCCACAGATGCATTGTCATTGTCATCATAATTTCCATTTTTGTTCTTATTGTCATCGTCTGGTATATTATTGCAATTATCAAATGTATTGTAAAATTCGTTTCTATCAAACTCATAGGTACTCATGTTTAAAGACCTTATCACTTCTTTGGCTTCCTTTCTAGACCTTTGTGAATGGGTTTCAACCACAGACTAAAGCCTTGACCTAACTAAAAGGTAGGATGAAAATGCAAAGACTATGGAAGACCAAGAGGTGTATGAAGTGTAGATGAATCTAGGGTAAACTTGTAATGTCCAAGAGTGTAAGACCAAAGTATGAATGTTTTTAGAATAAGGTGTGTCTTCCAAAGATATTATAGATCTCTTGATGAGGTAAGTTGACCTTGACTCAAGAAGACAAAATGAGACCCTAAGATGATAGATCTTGATATGGGAATATCTAGTGTTGTGTTGTAGTACGTTTCCAAAGTGTGATGAGGATAAGAAAAGCAACCTTTTGACTCAAATTTGGAAAATATGTATGAGGGAAATACAAGTAAAGGAAAATGATTGACTATGTGTGATAAAGACAAGTTTTCAAAAAAATGAAGCCCTATCGGAAGTAGCTTTAGAAGCTCTTTGAATCTGAAAACTTAAGCCCTTTTGTTCTTGACAATTTTTGTGTAATTTCTTAGCAGTGAACACAGATGCAATTTTACTAAATTCAGACTTGATTTCTGATCCCAGACGCAATTATAGTAAACATAGACGTAGTTTTACTAAATTCAGACTTAATTTTTGATCCCAGATGCTGTTATAGTAAACAATTATAGTAAACAAACAATAGACCTAGTAATAATCAAGAGATCAAACCCGAGATAATTCAAGATCCATCACAGTGAAAACAAGAGGCATCCATCATAGACAAGCATTTGTATACAGTATGTCAAGGACTATCATGAGTGAAGACCCATGAAGAAATAACAAGAGTGATGAAAGGATAAGAAGGCCATGTACAAAGGTAGAGTGAAATATATTTCAGTCCTTTCAGGCTCCCTAAGGACAATATGTTCCTTCATAGAATATTTTGTTTATACTTATTTAAGGTTAGTGTTCCACATGGAAAGACATGTTTTGGTCATAAAGGAGCTTTCAAAGAGAATGATCCCAAAGAGATGCCGAGACAGTGTTAGCATGCAAAGCCTCCTTTCTTGTAGCCAAAGGGTAGAACATCAAATGATCTTGACAGAGGAAAAATCAAAATAAAAGAAAACTTTATGAATTGTAGAACATGAATGAAATAAGAGACAGTAAGTTGCTACAATTATCAAGTTTTCATGGAGAAATGAATTAGATGTTCTTTGTTAGCATAAGTGGTAGAGATACAGAAGGTTTTCCGATGCTCTTACAGCTTAGAGGGTAAATGTGATCGACAAAATCTTACAACCATTTTGAAGATCACAATCAACAGTCCAAAGGACATTCATGGATGGTAAATTCAAGGAACAATTCTAATTCCATAAAGATTGCAATTGCATCCAAACTTATCATAAATTAAGGTCACCAAGAACTAATTATAATCCTTTCCAAGAAGCTTAAAAGAATGAAAAGCAGACCAATACACAATGTTTGCTAATTTTTAGAATTAAATGTGATTTAGCTTACATTCTACATTTTCTTCTTCACCTATAAAATATTAAACAAGCAACGATATGTTTAGGACTATCCAACTCCAATGTTGTAGATAACAAGGAATCTCATGAATACATGACTCAATGATACAATCAAAATTAATTAGATAATACAATTATATGAAACTAAACAAATAATCCACATGAACAAAATAGGGCAGCCACTGAGGGATACAACTCAATGATACATGGTTGACTAGAAAAAGCCTCACTCTCATTAATGCGAAGGAAAACAATCTTTAGATTAAATAAAGAATTGTACATTCAATCTGAATATGAAGCACAACAAAGAGGGAAAGAAAGGGTTGTAAATGCAGTGAATACTTGGATGAGGTAGAACGAATCAATACAAACTATGGTCATTGTAGACCCAATTGTTTTGGGTGAAACATTACCATAGAGGGACCACATACCCTAGAAGTAGGGTTCTTTAGCTATGGCACCTCTTCCCTCTTTAATTACTATAGACCCCACAAAGTTAAGCGGTATTTCACTTCCAAATGAAGAAATTATATTGAGGTGTAATTATCTACTACTGCATGCAAGGGTAAAGAGTATCGTGAGACAAACTAGCCAAAGCTGGAAACACAAAATAGGTGAAATATAATTCATTGACATCATTTAAACAACTTGATTGTGTTTATGGTGAAAATGGATAACAATAATAACAATATTGAAAGGCTAAATGAATCCAACCACTAAACCCTAGCCTAACAATGAACAAAGATCCACCATAACATATGAAGATTACCTAAGACAATGCAAATAACTCAAAATCACAAAGATTATACCATCACATGTCCAATAGGGTTTTGATCTCCATTCTTCCTATCTCCATTGATCTTGCTTGATATATTTGCTCTCAGATTTTTATATGCACAAGAGCTCAACAAAGAACGGAATGTGGTTGCAAGTAGGATCGTAGTGTAGCCAAGTACTCCAAAATCAGTCATTAGTCATTAGGGTTTGACAATGAAGGAAGCATCTCCTTAAATTGAAGACACAATAAGAAATGGAGGGTTAAGATTGAGAGGTGTAAAAAGAGAGGTCGGCTAGGATTAGAGGGTAGGTAAAAGAAATACCAAAATAATGAAAGAGGTAGGTAGTGTATGAATTAAGAGATGAATGACATGTGTCATGTGTAGAAAAAGATAATGAATTAATTAAATAAATAAAGATTTATTTAATTAATAGAAGAAGTGGGATCAATTAAATAAATAAAATATTTATTTAATTTAGGAAAGGGATAATTTAAATAAATAAATGTATTTATTTAAATGAGAAATAAGGATAGAAGAGGATAAATGAATTAATTAAATAAATAAAGATTTATTTAATTAATAGAAGAATTAGGCTTAGATAATTAAATAAATAAAATATTTATTTAATTAGACATGACAATTTTGAGTGTCTACATTTTGCCCCTCTTTGAGACAATGCGGCTTGTCGCATTGTTTCAAAGAAGATAAGATGAACTGATACAGAGTTGCCCCAAAATGGGAATGATATGCCCCCTCGAGAGATTGGATGAAAATGTCTGAAAAGATTGCAGACAATCTCTCGATAAGAAAGAAAGGCTAGAATGGACAGACCGGATAAAGTGACAGAGTCACGGGATGAAGAATACTGACTCGGGAAATGAGGGCGAGGGCTAGGGTAGGCTATAAGATAGACCACGGGCAAAAGACATCCTCATTGTCATCTACACCCTTACAAGATCATAGTGCAGAGCGAGAAAAGAGCAGCAGCAGTCAGCAGCGATGGCCTTCGTTCATAGATTCGACCGCGTTTGCCGATTTCAGCGACCAGCAGATGCAGGAGAGCCGGTAAGTACCCGAAAACCTCCTTGTGCTTTCACGCATTTCAACTTTTGTCATTAATACTCAATAGGTAGCAATAAATGCATTAGGAATAGGGTAGTGAAAAAATGCAAAAACGTAGAACCGCGTTTGTGTCACTGCCAGGCGCGTCTGTGTCGGGTCCAGGCGCGTCTATGCCTGGGACCGCGTTTGTGATGAATGCGGGCACGTTTGCAAATTCCAGACGCGTTTGTGCCTTTTAGGGGCGTCTATGTTCCCTGGCTGCGTTTATGAAGGATTTAGGCACGTATGTGTTCAGAAAGCGCGTCTGTGTTGCAGAAGCGCATTTGTGCAGTCTATAAGCGCGTTTATGAGTTTAAAGCGCGTTTGTGTGTCAAAAATGCATGGTTTTGGTCTTTTAGGTCAAATCGACAGTTCTGTGATGAACATACGCTGTCGATTGGATAAGCTGCTGAGAGGATACACTCAAGCAGGTCCTCTAGGAAGACTAGGATAGATCAAGGCACTTTGTGATGAACAGGGAGCACCAAGATAGGCAGCACTTTGTGATGAACAGGGAGTGCGAATGTGAGTAACACTTTGTGATGAACAGGGAATGTCACACACGTAGTACTTTGTGATGAACAGGGAGCACTACTAGGATAGATAGCAACACTTTGTGATGAACAGTGAGTGTCACTAGGATAGATAGCCAAATGCATTTAGATAGCAAGTAGCATTATGTGATAAATAGTGAATGCCACGATAACTGATATGATTGATTGGTTGACTGCAGGAGTATCTGCCTATGCTGGAGTCATGGGAGAGATTCCCGTCGACACAGAGATTGCGACCAGAGTTGTCGATTCAGGACAGGATTGCTATTGAGGAGATGGGTCTCAGAAATGTGCTATATTTGCTCGAGTTTCGGGCAAACATGGGTTTGCTGACTGCACTGGCGGAGAGATGGCACTCCGAGACTTGCACGTTTCACTTACCTATGGGGGAGATGACAGTGACGCGTGAGGATGTCTATAGGATACTGCACATACCGATCGATGGAGAGCTGATTCCATATGATCGAGATGGAGACAGGGAGGCTCTGAGACGGGTATTCCAGGATCCCGGGTTGGAGATGAGAGCAGGTCACGTGGCATGGGATACCATGACCACGACAGGTTTAGTGTTACCAGCTATTATTGGAGGAGCCATCAGTGGTTTCTTGTGTCCGGATAGGGCGACATGGGGGTTGGCAGTGGGCTGGGGAGGAGCACTGGAGATACTGGTGACTGAGCACACCAGATATGCATGGGGGCCATGTGTCTTCCTCGGAGGGAGGGAGGACAGGAGGGAGCAGCCCAGGTGGTGAGGGGTCGAGGTGGATTGCCCCTGTAGGTACCTGTAGCATAGGGACAGAGGCAGGGACAGGTGCAGAGACAGGTTCCAGTATAGGCACAGGTACAGGTTCCTCGGCATGTACAGAGACAGGCACCAGTTCAGGCACCTAGACAGGTACAGGGGGAGGCACAGGTGCAGGCACCTACAGAGGAGGAGCCACAGGCAGAGGCTGAAGGTGGAGATCCTAAGGAGGATGAGCTGCTAGAGCTGAGAGAGATCTGCCAGGGCCAGGCAAACGAGATCTAGGAGTTGGAGTGGGAGAGGGATTGCCTCAGGATCAGGCTCCGAGATACAGAGCGAGAGAGGGACTAGGCCATCCAGCGATATACTGAGGCCGAGACAGCTCTGAGGGCAGGGAGACAGGCGGCAGAGGACGCAGGGGCAGGCTACGCATATGTCCTGCGAGCTGGAGAGGAGATAGGTTATTGGAGGGACCTCTACTATGGTGCAGTGCCAGCGGATTAGCGGGCGAGGAGCTTCCATAGACCATCGCGTACAGCGACGACTACGGGAGGGAGTCGTAGGAGGCAGGCATCTAGTGGTGGGGTCATGGGTCCTCCACCACCACCAAACAGGCAGGGTGATCCCGGAGCAGGTCCATCTATAGCTCAGTGTCTGTCGAGGCCAGGCGGCTCCAAGGGAGGGAGTTCATCATAGCCATAGAGGGCTCCCTTGTATCAGTATTTGTACCATTTTTGTATTGTAGATACCCTCGGCTGATTTTTTAGCCATATGATTTTTTGACATCATTGTATCATGACACTTTTGATTATATATGAGATGATTCATCATTTTTTTTTGCGGCAGCTATATGCATGTGTACCTTATGTGATGAGATGTTCTTATGTGATGCTTATGATATGGATGCAAATATGATGCAATGCAATATATTTTGGTTCTTTTATGTTGTATATGTGATGCATGATGCAAATGTGAATGTATGTAATGCAAATGAATATGAAAATGCAAATGATTATTTACCTAATGAAAATGTGAGATGTGCTAACATGTGTTGTATGCGGGATGTGATGCAATTGTGATATCTATATGTATGTATGAAATGCTTATATGTGGTGATGTAGGTGTAACTATATGAAATGCAAATGTTTTTGGTGTGTCATTATACTCAGTCATGTGATAGCGGGCTACGCAGACTCGAGAAGGACGATGGAAGATAGAAGATATGAACATGAAAGAGCTTCTTGTGCGTTATCATCATTGAGCTTTATTATGACAATCGAGGCATTTGTTCGACCCAGAAAGTCATTGTACCTGTTTGCATGGAGATAAGACAGTCACAAACAAGGAATGCCCCAGTTCATACTAGACTCACAGTGTCCTCATATCCTTGGACAAGTCATAGCATTACTAAGAGACAATCCACAGACAGCAAATGCAAATAGGTGACGATACCCCATCCTCGCCTTTCTAGTCAAAGACATCCTGGAGATAGAATCTCTAGTCAAAGACATCCTGGAAAAGCTAAAAGACATGTCACCAAGAAGATAAAATCAAAAGAAAACCAAGACTCGACACCAACATCCACTGTAGTCCTCAAGTTTAGTGTCTCTTGTCACTTGTATAAGTCTTATTCGATTGTGGTCACAATGGTCACTTTCACAAAAAGGATAGATAGCACTGAACCATATGTTGTCTGAGTCTGTTGAAAGATTTGATTTTGTTGAAGCTTATTGTTGCTATTGTCTCTCATCTGAAACTGACTGAATCCATAAAACTGATACTTTATTGCGGAGAAGATGAAACTTTATTGCGGATCTTCGATGCAAATGTTGCTTTATTGCGGATCTGTGATGCAAATGTTTCTTTATTGCGGATCTATGCACGGATAGACTTGAAGGAAGCTGGAAGAAACTGTACTCCTCGAAACATGTGATGTTCTCAGTTCCACACCCATTACTAGACGTAGAATTTGGCCGTAGTCACAGATAGGATCTGATTTATTATGGATGGAAAGGGAGGCGAAAAGGGAGGTTTATTATGAATGGCTAACCAATCTTGGGGTAGATCAATAACAAGCCATGATGGGACTGGGTAAGTTTATTGTGGATGAATTGGTCGTGAGTGTGTGCAAAGTGAAAGGATGAAAGAGAATCCTGAAGGAGGGAGGAGCAAAGTCTCTACGCATGGCGCTGGTGACCCAATTTTCACCATGGCACTTGCCCAGGGCGCCACCGAAGTGGTTTTCACCGTTGGATGAAATTATTTCTCTTTACTTTTTTCGATTTTTTCAATTTTTTTTTTGTGTCACAAGGCCCCTGTTTGCCAGGTTTTCACCAAGTAACGATTTTTTTGTTTTATAATTTTTTTTTTGTATTTTTGAATTTTTTGATTTTTTTTGTATTTTTGAATTAGGATATTCCGATGAGCTATGTGTAGAACCTGCGAAGGTGCATGCTGTTGATAGGATCCTCCAAAGGTTCACCTTCTGTAGTTGAGAGCTGATATGCCCCAGATCCATATACCGCTGTGATGATGTAAGGACCAAGCCAATTTGGTTCGAACTTGCCCTTCTTATCTCTGTCTTGCTGATTCTTGGGGTTCTCTCTGAGGACTAAGTCACCTACTTCAAATGTGCGAGGCTTAACTTTGTGATTGTAGCTGCGACTCATTCTTTGTTGGTAAGCCTTGAGATGATTAAAAGCAGTGTGTCTTCGTTCCTCCAGCAGTTCTAGTTCTTGTAAGCGAGAGACCCTGTAATCTTCATCGTTGATTATGTTTCTCAAGGAGACCCGTAGAGAAGGTAACTCGACCTCAATAGGCAAGATGGCTTCAGCGCCGTAGACAAGTGAGTAAGATGTAGCTCCTGTAGGTGTGTGGACACTTGTACGGTAGGCCCAAAGTGCAGGATTGAGTTGGATATGCCAGTTACGGCTAGCGTCGTCGACTGTCTTTTTAAGGATTTTGAGAATTGTTTTGTTAGATGCCTCAGCTTGGCCATTACCTTGGGGGTAATATGGTGTGGAGAAACGATGAGAGATATGGAAGCGGTCACAGAGTTCACGAACATTCTGATTTTTGAAGGGACGCCCGTTATCAGTAATAATGGAAGTAGGAATCCCATATCGGCAAATGATGTAGTTCAAAATGAAGGTAGCGATTTGTTTCCCAGTAACTTGTGTGAGAGGCACGGCTTCAATCCACTTTGTGAAATACTCTGTGGCTGTGATAATGAATTTATGACCGTTGGAAGAAGGAGGGTGAATCTTGCCTATGAGATCGAGTCCCCACTGACAAAAGGGCCAAGGAGATGCAAGTGGTTGTAGTTCTTGTGCTGGTGCGTGTATGAGGTCTCCATGAATTTGACACTGCTTACACTTCTTGACAAACTGATATGAGTCTTTTTCCATAGTAGGCCAGTAATATCCAGTCCTGATGAGTTTCTTGGCCAAGGTAGGACCACTAGTGTGCAGACCACATATCCCTTCATGCACTTCTCGTAACGCAATCTGAGCTTTGTCACTCTCTAAACATCTAAGAAGGGTGCCATCTAGACCTCGTCGGTATAGGATATCAGCTAGAATGACGTATCAAGAGGATTGGCGAATGAAAGTGCGGCGTTGGTTGTTCGATAGATCGGGAGGTAAGATATTGTCGCGAAGGTATGTGAATATGGAACCATATAACTGGGATTCAGGACCAACAACACATATCATTTCTGTAGGAGTGATCTCATATGAAGGAATCAGGAGATTATCTACCAGGAACTCATAGTAGGTCTCATTTTGTGGTAGATCAATGAGCGAAGCAATCGTAGCCATGGCATCTGCAGCACGATTCTGTTCTCTTGGTATCTGCTCAAAATCTATCTTTGTGAAGTGTTGTTTCAAATCATCTACCAGTTGTTTGTAAGGCATTAGCTTTTCATATTTTGTTTGGTAATCATCAGTTGCTTGATGGATGACAAGTTGAGAATCCCCAAAAACACGAAGTTCCTGGATCTTCCACTGAACTGCAATTCTTAATCCAGTTGTTAATGCCTCATATTCTGCTATATTGTTGGTGCAAGGAAATGATAAGCGGTATGATTTTGGTATAGAATCGCCTTGAGGAGTTATAAAGAGTATACCCGCTCCTGCTCCATGCTGTGTGTATGAGCCATAAAAGTATAGTTGCCATGGCTTCACATGTGATATTGTTAAAATTGCTTCATCTGGAAATTCTGACTGTAGAGGAACATCATCTATCATGGAAGCATCTGCCAATTGATCTGCAATTGCTTGTCCTTTTATTGCTTTTCTGTCTACGTACTCGATGTCAAATTCACTCAGAATCATTACCCACTTGGCCAGCCGCCCAGTAAGTGTAGCTTTGTTGAGAAGATATTTTAGTGGATCAATTCTGGCAATCAACTTAGTCTTGTGAGTGAGCATATAATGACGTAATTTTAGTGAAGCAAAGACCACAGTGAGACAGGCACGCTTGATTGGTGTGTAATTTAGCTCATATCCCACCAATGTGCGACTGATATAGTATATTGCTTTTTCCTTGCCGTCAGGTATTTGTTGTGCTAAGAGTGCCTCCAGTGTCGTTGGAGTAGCTGATATGTAGAGTAACAAAGGTTGATCTGGAATTGGTGGCATCAAAACTGGTGGGTTCAAAAGATAATCTTTGAGCGCCTGAAATGCCTGTTGATAGTTCTCATCCCATTTGAACTTGATGTTTTTGTGTAGCAGGTGCTGGAAAGGATTACACTTATCCGCAAGTTGCGCTATGAATCTTCGTATGGATTGGAGTCTCCCTTGTAAAGATCAAAGTTGACTGATGTTCCTCGGTGGCGGCATGTTCAAGATAGCCTTGACTTTTGCTGGATCGGCCTCAATTCCTCTTTTAGACACAATGAATCCTAGGAGCTTCCCTGAGGTTACTCCAAAGACACATTTCTTTGGATTTAATCTTACTTTGTATTTTTCCAGCCGATCAAAGACAACTGAAAGTATGTCCAAGTGTGTATCTCTGTCTATTGATTTTCCCAAGAGATCATCAACATAATCTTCCACTGTTATGTGCATGAGATCATGAAAAATAGTGGTCATCACTCTTTGATAAGTAGCGCCTGCATTTTTCAGCCCAAAAGGCATGACATTCCAACAGAAGGTTCCCCATGGACAAGTGAATGATGTTTTATGTTGATCTTCAGGCGCAATCCTGATTTGATTATATCCAAAAAATCCGTCCATTAAAGATAGCATTTCATGACCTGCTGTGAGATCAACGATCAAGTCAATGTTTGGTAATGGGAAGTCATCTTTCGGACAAGCTTTGTTGATATCTCTGAAGTCTGTACATATTCGGATACTGCGATCTGGTTTGCTGATAGGTACTAAATTGGAAATCCATTCGGGATAATCAATTGGGCGTATGAATCCGACATCCAATAATTTCTCCAGCTCTGCTTTGACTAGTAATGCCACTTGTGGGTGCATTTTCCTTAATTTCTGCTTTACTGGCTTTGCCCCCAGTTTGACTGTCAAATGATGCATTACCAAATCCGGATCCAATCCAGGCATATCAGCGTATGACCATGCAAAGTTGATTTGTCGTTCCTTAAAGAAGCTTATGAATTTTGCCTTTTCGGACTCTATCAAAGATTGAGCTAAGAATATGTTGTGTGGAACTTCTTCCGTACCAATGTTTGTCTTTATAGTTTCCTCTATCAGCATGGATGACTTTTCCTCATATGACCCTGGGAGAATGTCGAGCCTTCCATCTTCGGGTGCCTCAGAGAGGTTTTCACCCTCAGATACGTCCTTTCTTTTTACTTTTTTGGAGTCAGATAGCGCCACAGTGTGGTTTTCGCCATAAGACCCTTGTTTTGTTCTTATTTTCACATTTTTGCGACTAGAAGGCCCGACACCCTCACCGAAGTATGCCATGTTGTTGAGTTCTATGGTGTATCCTGCTTTGTGGTCTCCAGGGGGAAGATCATCTCGAATGCCAAGATAGTCGACAATAGCTTCGTCATTTTGAAATGTATCAAATTGTGCTGGTCCTTCATGATTCCAGTCAATGAGTTGGGGGTGAACAAGGGGAAGGTCATTAGTGTTTTTAGAGTTTGCTGGACAAAGAGTGAAGATGTGGTTATATTCAGGTATGTCAAGGCAATCGTTGAGGTCATCGATGGCACTCTCCTCATCAGTTTCGATCGTGAGTGAATTCAAATTGTCATCACTAGTAGTGCCTTCTGGGACAGGTGTCCTCATCCTATGCGATTTCAACCTAGGACCTTGAAACGAAGATTGTGCGGGATCCTTATGGGTTGGTTCTTGACCAACTCTGAACTTTTTGTAAAATTCCTCCTCCTCTGTAGGTTCATCTGGCTCTCTGAATGTCTCAGTGAGCTCATAGTCACTGGAGGATTTGTCTGAACCCCATTCCCACTTATTAGAATCTGTGGAATAATAATCCTCTTGTTGAACTTCGGCCACTTTGATTTGCCATGCCTCTTTTGTTCTTTTATTGTGAATCTTGGAATTCAGAAAACCAAGTCCCTTGGAGCGTTCCCTTCTTGTAGTTAGCTCAGGTTGTAAGGGCTCCATGACACCTTCTTTGCGTAACTCGAGAGGGCTTTTTCCATCATACCCAAATCTTTGCAGAATTTTGAAGCCTTTGCCATAGTTCTCACATGGTATAATAATTTGATCTTGCGTGTCCTCTTCAATGTCTCTATAGAGCATTTTATATAAATTTTCTTCTTCTAGTTCGCCCCATCTTTGAAAGATGGTAGGATCCCATCTGAGTATCATGATGGAGATTTGCTTGTTAGGATGTGGCCTCCCATATTCTTTTGGAGAGCTCATGACTTGTCATAAAAACATTGTCTGATTCAAAGTGTATTCTCCCATGCCTTTGTCTTGAAACTTACCTCTAAGTTCACCTTGTTTAGATGTCGAGGGTTTTAATGACTCAGGGTCAATGTATGCCGAAGAGAGAGTAGCCTCACGGTTACTGGGAATGATAGTCTCAGTATGTGATCTCAAGTTATTGCAATATATGAATGGATTTGGATCACCATTGACTGTTACCTCGACTCCATTATGAGGAAACTTAATGCATTGATGATATGTTGATGGGACTGCCCTCATTTCATGAATCCAAGGACGTCCTAGCAATATGTTATATGTGAGATCTAGATCTAGGACTTGACAAACCACATCCTTTGTGACTGGCCCGATTCTTAGTGGTAAGGTAACTGTGCCCTTGGATGAACGCTCTTCATCATCATAAGCCTTGATGGTGATTTGGTTTGTAGAATTCACAGCTTTGTCAGAATATCCCAATTGTCTAATGGTGCTCAATGTACAAATATTTAGACCTGCTCCTCCATCTATCAGGACTCGCTTTATTCGATGTTTATGTATGAAGGCTTCAATGTGTAAAGGTGCATTATGTGGCTGACTTATGGAGGCATCATCGGCTTCTGTGAATGTGAGGGAGTGCGGAACGGATAGGTATCCCACCATGGCTTGAAACTGGTCCACGTTCAGATCAGTAGGGACAGTAGTGTCTCTCAAGATTTTGTCAAGGATGGCTTTATGTGCACGGGATATACGTAAGAGCTCAAGAATGGAGATGAGTGCAGGTGTCTTCCCTAATTGTTCTAAAAGGTCGTACTCAGGTTTGATTGATGAAGGATTGGTATTCTTAGTGGAGGCACCTGGCAACATGATTTTACTTCGACGAGTTGTAACATGACATTCAGAGGTAGATTCAGACGAAGAGCCAACACCCTTTAGGACAATCTTGGGTCTCTGAGAAGGATTCTCAGGATTTTTGTTCTTGATAGTAATAGTAGAGATATGATTGTCCATCGAGATGTGATTGATAGTAGAATCATAATTGTAAGGTGCTCTAGTGTAATTGGCTTGATCATCTGTGACTTTGCCTTTTCCTTTGTCATGTTTTGGGAATGGTTCCTTAAACACCTCATGTTCTTGGTTAGATGAATGTCCCTCAATCTCAATATCTCCTCTATCAATGAGATCTTGCACAATGTTCTTCAATCGATGGCAATTACTTGTCTTATGACCCTTGCTCTTATGAAACTCACAATACTCATCATCATTCCACCAATTTGGTTTGACCTTTGGTTCATATGGAGGAAAATCTGGAACTGTGATCACTTTGTTTGCCACAAGCTTTTTGAATACTGATTCAAGTGGTTCTCCCAATGGAGTGTACTTCCTTCGAGGTTTAGAAGTTGTTTGATTGTTCACTTGATTGTTGGTAGAACTTGATCCAGAAAAAAAAAACTTGGGTCTCACTGTGTTGGCATCAACAACACCATCATTAACTGTGTTCTTGTTCTTGTTCCAAAATTTTGGTTTATCCTTTCCTTTAAAGTCCTCTTTGTTTTCTTTGAATAGTTTGATAACTCCTTGTTCAATTAAGACTTTTTCTGTTGCTAGGCCCTTTTCAATAACATCTTTGAATGTAGACAAACAAGCTTTCCTGAGATCATATCCAATAGCCTTGTTAACATTTTGTGTGAATATTTCTACCATTTGTTTCTTTGGGATTTCGCAAGAGCATCTGCTGGCTAGATTTCTCCATCTTTGTAAGAATGATGCAAAAGATTCTCCCTCTTTTTGCTTGGTGTTGCACAAGGTAGTAACTGAGACATCTGTTTCAATTTTGTAAGAGAAATGCTGAATGAATGCCTCTGCCAAGTCGCCCCATGACTTAATACCAGGAGGTAATTGAGAAAACCATTCCATAGCTTGATCGCCTAAGCTCTGTGGGAACAACCTCATCAAGTATGTTTCTTCTGCCGCTACCTCAATGCAAGCTGTGAAGAATTGTCTTATATGTGCCTTGGGGTCTCCTCTCCCTCTATATTTGTCAAATTTTGGTGTCACAAAGTGTGCAGGAAACGGAGGCATTGGAATACTCTTATCAAAGGGATAAGGACATATATCTCTCATAGTGTATGTAGGTTTTGATGTATTAAAAGTAATTAAAGCATTCATCAAACATAATTAAATGATGTAAACTTGAAAAGTAATGGTTACATTTTGTCTAAACTTACAATACTCCTAAACTTCCTAACACATGAAAGAATACCGAGTTGACTATTTTGGTTCTTAAAAAGAATGAGAAGAGTTTCACATAGTAAAAATACACATAAATGAGGGCATTATCTTCTTGACCTGCATAAGATACATAGACTAACAAAACAAAAAATCAAGTATCAATCATGATTTAAAATTTTACTTTCAAATTTTCATAAAAAAACACAATTTTCTAGTGACATCCATCAAAGGATTCCCAAAGCTCTTCCATCTCAAAATACACACTTTAATTTAAAAAAAAACAAAACCATTTCAATAAGAAAAACATAGACACTTAGTATATGTACATATTGTAAAACACACTATTTCATAAAACCACAACACCTTAGTACTCCAATTCAATCTCCTTTATAACCTTGGACAAACACATGCAAGGAAATCTTGTTATACACTCAAAATTCATACAATGATCATTTTCTTGTGCAAACAAGATTCATACTCACAACTATTTCACTATATGCTCAGAAATGCATGAACATAGTTCTATTTTGCATCGGTAATATTCTAACATTAGTAATCTATTTTGTACCAACAAAATGGACATACATTATATTTTCATTATGCAGCCATAAAATGCATATAAATAATTGTTTCTTTTGTACCCATAAAATGCGTAAATATTATTATTCACTTTTTAACTCCAAAATAAATACAAATGATGCTCCTTGCACATAGATGTGTTAGACTAGCAACCTTCCTTTTTGAATAATTTACAATTGAGGAACTCCTATCTAAACATCTAGTATAAGGTACAAATTGATTGTGAAAATATTGGAGTGCATGTACACCATTTTTTACAATAACTATTTTATCCTCTATAGTAGATTATCTTGTATAACGTTAAGAACCCTATCCAATAGAAGACACAATTATCATTATTGAATTTTATGTGACAAAAAATATACAAAGATATACAATTAAGAATGTATATTCCATTTAAACAAATAACTTTACGTTCTTTCAACAAAATAGTTTTACCAATATTTTTATTAATTTATATGTTAAAATTTTTATAAATAATCATATGATTATAGTAATAGGCGTAACCTGTCATAATGACAATAGGAGGAGAAGCATCTCATATCTTAGCTATGAAACAAGTCTTTAAGAAAATATATGACACCTAATTTTTAAATATAAAGAAAATAAAATATCAAAGTATATATTTATTTTTAATATTCTCTCGGAACAGTGTATTGCGTGTGAATTACGCTTCTCTCATTACTGGTAAAATGACAGCAATGTTTTATTGATAATAAGTGGTGAGCGTTGCAACTGGCAACGGCCTACGCAGCTACACCACAGTGTCAATACGAAGATGACAACACTTATTAATATATTAGTCCACACACAAACATAATCCTATATATATCTAGGGACAGAATACAATAGTGTAGTCTGTACCGGAGGGGCAAGCGAATGTGGCCGTATCGTCCTTGGCATAACTGTAGGCCTGAGGGCACTGCTGCTTGAATATCATTGAGTAGTTTGTCGCAGGACAGGTGTTGGTATAGCTGCCAGTGCAGCAATACTGGTCTGTTTGAAAGGCAACGCAGGCACTCTTGCATCCGCCGGCAACCTTCAATTCAGCAGGGCACACAGCGTTCACGTCGGCTTTGCATGCAGGGGCAGTGCACTGTGCATTGGTAGGGTTGATGGAAAGAGGAATATTGAAGCCGTCCACTAGCGACACGTCGTAATAGTCCTGGTCGCTCTGAGTGTACTCGGCCAGCGTGGCGGGAACAGCTCCCGAGACTGTGCAGCTCAGTTGGCCGCCGCAGTCACCGGTTTGACAGGTTCCTTTGCCGCTCGCATCGAAAGAGCAGCCGGTTCGACCCCAGAATCTTGCCGACTGTGTCCCCGCCGCCAAATTAACCGTCCATGTCTGACCCTGGGTCAGCTGCTGCCCTCCTCCGGGTAATCCCGCCGCCCACACTGTGTACCCGCACTGGTTCTTTATATCAAACTTAACTGCTCTCGCCTCTGTGACAAATAATACACACATACTATTATTGTTAGCCTTGGAAATGTTTATACTATTCAACCTCATACAACACGCATTATGTTAAAGAAGGTAGAAAAAAAATAGAAGAGCTATGCACGTAAGAATAGGACTTTCAAAACAAAGTCTTTTTGAGGGTTAAACCTCATAAGATTTCTATATCATTGGAAAAATTAGCCAAACTAGCACCTAGATTTGTAGGTCTATTTGATGTGTCAGAAGTAATGACTGTAGCTACATATAGACTTTATCTAATATAATGATCTTTAATCATATCCATAATATATTTCATGCATCTATGCTTAAGAAACATCATCTTGATGCTACTCATATACTTGATTGGCATGCTTTATAGATTTGGTATCCAAGAGTGGTGCTGGCAGAGCCCATTCAAATTCTAGATTGGAATGATGTTAAGTTGTGTAATAGATTATTATTCAATATAAGGTCTAATGGGATAAAGTATTTGTGGATAGTGACACATGGGAGAATATAGAGGATATATATTGTTCTTATCCTCATTTGAGAACTTAAATTATGGTACTTTGTTTTGCTTAGTGTGATACTTTGACATTTGCATTGGTCTACTATATTTATTGTTTTAGTATTTTTATAATAAGTTTTGGATGATGTATCTTCCTAGTGGGGAAGGATGTCACATCTTATTCTTTTTGCTCAGTGCATTATTAATACAATAAAGTGGTTGAGACTATGGATAAATGTCTTATGTTTTTTTTATTGTTGGTGTAATTATTTATTCATTTGGATATAATTACACTTTACTTAAGTTTACTTAGGTACATGCATATCATAGTAGTTTTTATATGAGACACGTAGGGAGATGTGCTACATTGGGAGTGTGTACATAGGAGAATTTCCACCTTTTATGGTGTGATCTTATTTTTAATTATCATATCCACTTATTGTGGAGTGATAATTCCACCTTCAGTGGGTGATCCACCTCATGTAAAATATTTTACTATTTATCCTACCTACCCTTGCATCTCATTGAGCCACATGACATCATTGTGCTCTCTTGTCTCCTAGCCTTGCCTCTGTAAGAAGGCTCATCTATATTGTATGTAACTTGATGATCTAGTTGTTCAGTATTTTCATCTTGATAGATTTTATTCCTATCAATATTTTGTACTTTTCATTGATCTCTTGATCTTCAAAAAATCTCACATGTTATCAGAGCCTAGAGGGCTTCACTGATTAGTCTTTTTGAGATATTTTGGAGGCTTCAATTTTTGGATTTGGGAATCTACATTTTTGGGGGCGTCCTACAACAATTTGGACATCATGGTTGAGTTCGAGAGACCATTTGCATAAATTTTCAGTATAAACTCGGCCATATTTGGTGAAGGAAAAAATTTCGCCTATTCAACTAGGCACGCCACGTCGAATTCCATACAGCTCAGTCAGCAAGCCATGCATCATCTTTCGTATTGCCGATGTCATCATCTGTGCAACCCGGACAAGGGGTGCGGAGACCATTTTGACGGGAAGACGGCTGTCAAATTTAACACATTGAAATTTTGATGTCAGCATTACATCAACATTTTGGAAAAAAATTCTACCCCTTGCATTTGCAGTTCAACTTCAAATGGCTATAACTTTCTCATTTTGGCTCCTTTTTTGGTGCATTTTATTTTGAAATGGGCTAGAATTTTGTGCTCTTCACAGTGGTAGAGGAAGTTTCTTATTTTAATGGATATATTTTTTAGAATTTTCAAATTTTGATGACTGTACCTGTGTAATCCCCAATTTTGCAACTTCAGAGGCTTCGTTTGGGGTCATACGACCTTCTTTTTAGGTGCCATATTTTTTAAAGTGCATAATTTTTCATCTACTTTCATAATATCCCATTAGTTTGTAGTTTTTTTCCTAAGGATTTTGATACAATCCAAGATTATGTCACAAACGAAAATGATCTAAGAGAAAATCTAAAGGATTGTGGTATTGACAAGAAGGATTCTCAATTGATTTATAACTTGTTGGACTTTTTTTTCATCAGAGTATGCAGCCTTTGTATCTAGCTTTCACACATAGAGGTTAGCTCAAAGTTCCTCATACACTTCTCCCTTTGATGCATTCACAAAGATATTAATACTTGACCAATCTAAGTTGACCAAGATGGGGATTCTCAAATTTTCAAAGTCGCAAGCATTGGTGGCTAATAGAGGGAATCAACGAAATCAAGGAAAAGGCAAGAATCAAAGCAACCTAAGTCTAAAGTACAACAAGATGGAGCACAATCCTCCTCTCCACAACAAGGTGATTCTACATCCTCACCTAAGAGGAAATCTAAGGACAATATTTTTTGTGCATATTGCAAGAAGTTAGGACATGATGAACAACATTGTTACAAGAATGATATTGATGAATTGAAACATATTCTTGAGGAGAACAAAATCAATTTACCTTCTAGAATGTCTACTTTGGCTTCTTCTTCCAAGGAAAAGGATAAAGGAAAGAATCACTCCTTTGGGACAGATAAAGGAAAGGGAAAAACTCTTTGTGTTATTACAAGTCATGATTCAAGGACATGACTTCTAGATTTAGGGGATTCTCATCATATGGCATCTTTGCAGTCTATGGCCTCTTCATATGAGCCTTTCCACACGCTGTAGAATTTTGATGGGCAATCATACATACATCTTGGATATAATTACACTTTACTTAAGTTTACTTAGGTACATGCATATCATAGTAGTTTGCATATGAGACACCTAGGGAGATTTTCTACATTGAGAGTGTGTATGTAGGAGAATTTCCACCTTTTATGGTGTGATCTTGTTTCTACTTATCATATCCACTTATTGTGGAGTGATAATTCCACCTTTAGTGGGTGATCCACCTCATGTGGAATATTTTACTATTTCTCCTACCTACCCCTACGTACCCTTGCATCTCACTGAGCCACATGACATCATTGTGTGCTCTCTTGTCTCCTAGCCTTGCCTTTATAATAAGGCCCATCTATATTATATGTAACTTGATGATCCAGTTGATCAGTATTTTCATCTTGATAGAATATAGCTTAATCCTATCAATATTTTCTCTCTCTATTTTGTACTTTTCATTGAGCTCTTGATCTTGGCAAAATCCCACATTTATTATGGATAAATGATTTTTACATTAGATGTTATTTTTAAATGCATGGCATTAAAATGGAAATTATGATGAAATATTCTTCAACTATAGTTTTGTGGACTAACCTATTGATCATTTAATCTTAGTGGGAATGATGCAAGAACATGTCAAAGAAAAGAACTTGGGTGTGGTAGAAGTTTCCTACCCACCTTGCAATAATTAGCATGATGGAAACTAGATGAACACACACTCACATAGTTGCATACATATTGTATTATGCATCGTTTAATACTAAATTTTATGTATTTATGGATGTGTAGTCTAATTTTAGCATTATGGTTTAAGTGATGTCTATAGTTGTGTAAATTTGTTTTTGTTAAGTTTGTTTCAAATGACTTGTTAGGAAACATAAAGCCATCCCCTTATTTTTATGTCAATATACTCATAAACTATGTACTTGTTTTATTAGAAATTAAAACGTTTGTATTTTTTTCAAATACAAATATCTTCTTTTCAAATATGTATGTATGTATGTATGTATATTATTGTTGTGAATAATGTAGAATGATTTTTGATTAGAACTATGTAATCTTAAGAGAATAACATTACCTGTTTAATTAGAATTAAAATATTTGAACTTCAAAATTTTAATAAGATATTGCATATGAATTCCTTTTTTTCACATTACCCATTTAAATATTGATGAAATTTTTATTAGCCCATAGACTATATATATATGGTGGGAATGCCCATTAGTTTTTCCTCCTATTAGAAGCCAAATTAATTTTGGGTTAGTCTTTTTTCAAGGAAATTTACTGTTCCTTCCACGAAGGTCTGATTGCATTGTGTACAGACCACTGGCCCGCTTCACACCAATCTATAACGTGATGTTGCAGATGTTGCTGCTATCAATTTTATGGAGTTTTCAGAAGAATCAATCCTAATGAAGACTAGCTTGAGTTTCCCTATCTCTCCTATCTGAAAGAATAATATGCATATCAATTTATCGTTGAAACTTGACAAACTCAATCTTTCACTCCAACACCCCGCACCTAGCGCTGGAATTGAATCTACTCTTCAACAACATGGTTCCTAGAAATTTATGGATGGCCTTTCAATTTAGTTCTGGATATGGTACTCGCAAAGAATGAGGTTCTCAGAGCTATGAATTTGCATTTTCTAATTCTCTTTGCATTTTTCCCTAAGTTTGCGTGCGTTAGCATTTCAAGTCCTTTAGGTGCATATTGTTCCTGGGTAATGAGCCTAAATCCTTTTAATTAGTTTTATTATATTTTGAGTGTGATTCTCAATATGTTGTTTCGCTTATAGAGTTTTCCATGTATCTAATGTTCATGTGCTAAATGTGCTTTATGGTTTTATGTTTTGCAATTGCAGTATCAGATTAATTGTTGTATAGATCTGAAAAGAATTGATCTAGATTTCTTTACCACCCCTCTTAGTCTTACAGTGTGTTCAACAATGTTAAACTAGTAATCCACATTTGTCAGTCATATATAAATGATGAAATCCTATGTAAACATATAGTAAAGTTATAGATTGATTGTGAAAATATTGGAGTGTATGTACACCATCTTTTACAATAACTATTTGTTCCTCTATAGTAGATTATCTTGTACAAGTTTAAGTGATTATTCCATCTTTTATACAAAGTGAAGGGTTGAGAAATAAATGAATAACTTTTTTAATAAAATTATATGATATCTAGTGTAAGAATTTTCTATTAAGAAGCTTACCCAATAGAAGACACAATTTTCACTATTGAATTTTATGTGACAAAACATATAGATCGTGTACAATTAGGAATGTGTATTCTTGTTAAAGAAATGATTTTACTTTCTTTCAACAAGATAGTTCCATCAATATTTTTATTAATTTATATTTTTAGAAAAATTATGAATAATCGTATAATTATATTAATGATAATAATAGGAGAAGAAGCATCTAATATCTTAGCTAGAAATAAAGAAGAATAAAAGAAAGATTCTTTTTATTGTCCATGCCAAGTACCATACTACTTGTGGGAGTCACCTAATTGTGCTACAAGTGATATGTGCATCCTCTCAAAATACATGCTTTAATTTAAAAAATATATTTCAAATGAATAAAACATAAATACTTAGTACATACATATTGTAAAAAACACTATTCAATAAAACCACAGGAACGCCTTAGTACCCCAATTCAATAGTGTATGTAGGATGTGATGCTATCATGATTTCTAAATGCATGTGTATTATGTGCTAACATGTAATGATGTATAATAAAACTATATGATAAGAAGATCTTTTTGGTGTGTCATTATACTTAGTCATATGATAGCAGGCTACACAGACTCGAGAAGGGATAGTGGAAAAAGGGGATGAAAGGTAGAAGATATGGAAGTGAAAAGAACTTCTTGTGCTATTATCATCATTGAGCTTAATTATGGCAAATAGGTTTTGACAATCCAGATATGTGCTCGACCTAGAAATTCATTGTACCCATTTGCATGGAGATCAAACAATCACAAACAAGGAATGCTCCAATTCACACTAGACTCACAATGCCCTCATATCCTTGGACAACACATAGCATTACTAAGAGACAATCCACAGACAACAAAATAGGTGAACATACCCCATCTTCACCTTTCTAGTCAAAGACATCCTAGAGATAGAATCTCTAGTCAGAGGCATCCTTGAAAAGCTAAAAGACTTGTCACCATACAAGATATAATCAAAATAAAACCAAGACTTGACACCAACATAAACTGGAATCCTCAAGTTATTAGTGTTGATTGCTTCTCATCTAAAATTGACTGAATCTATGAAATTTATACTTTATTGCAGAGAATAATGGAATTTTATTGTGGATTGGCGATGCAAATGCTCTTTTATTGTGAACTGTGCGTGAACAGAAAAAGGAGATAAAAAGATGATGCTCCTCAAAACATGTGATGCTTAAGGTTCGACACCCATCACTAGACTTAGGATTTTCCCTAGTTACAAATAGGACTTGATTTATTGTGGAAGAAGAGGAATGGAAAGGAAGGGGAAGTTGTATGAAAGGGAACCAATGTTAGGTAGATCAATAACCAACCATGATGGGAGTAGTAGGATGTGAGTGTGAGCAAGGTGAAAGGATCAGATTGAATTCTGAAGGAGGGAGGACCAATGTCTCTAAGCATGGCACCAATAACCCAGTTTTCACAATGGTATTTGCCCAAGACGTCATCGAAGTGGTTTTCATCGTTGGAAGAATTTATTTCTCTTTACCTTTTTTTATTTTTTATTTTTTTTGTGTCACACATCGCCTATTTGACAAGTTTTCACCAAGTAACGATCTTTTTTATTTTTATTATTTTTTGGTATTTTTTTAATATTTTTTAATATTTTTTTGTATTTTTTTGTATTTTTGACAATGGGATATTCTGAAAAACTATGTGTAAAACCTGTGAAGGTGCATTCTATTCATAGGGTCCTCCAAAGGTTCTCCATCTTGTGTTGAGAGTTGATATGCACTTGATCCATAGAATGTTGTGATGACGTAAGGACCAATCCAATTTGGTTCGAACTTTCCCTTTTTCTCTCTATCTTGTTGATTCTTATGATTTTCTTTGATAACTAAGTCACCCACCTCAAATGTGCCAGAATTTACCTTATGATTGTAGCTTCGACATTCCTTGACTAAATGATGTGTTTCTCCATTAATTGTGTTCCTTGATGAAGGAACTAAGGTAGAATTACTAATGTGTGAACTACGTTGGCCCATATTAGGGGAGATCAACTCTTGTTCTTTTTTCTTCATAGGATTTTTATCCTTGACTTTGATTTTGATTTGGAATGAAGGAATTCTCTTTATTTTTTACTTTAAGATTTTTCTTTTCAAAGCTTGACTTTTGATCCCCAACAAGTAAGGGATTTTGTAATTCTTATTGATCCAAGTCTATAAGTGGAGTGGAAATGGAATGAGTGGATAACATGGTAAGGTTGTATGAGTTCTCCAGAGGGATGGTGATATATTCAATAGATTCTTTGTTGGCACCACTCTTAGGACTATTGATATCGAGAGTTGGTCGCGCCACTAGAGGAGATTTGCATTTAGACCTTAGTAGCCACAATACTGGGTGGTTCATACCTAATTCCTTGATATTTTAAATTATTTGTAGGATACTCCTGTCAACTAAATGCCTTAGGAGATAGTGGGAGTTGATCAACATGAAAGATATACTCACCACATCCCATGTCTTTAACCTTGAATTTTTATTTGAGCTCTACTTGCTTTGATGCAAAAGCTTTCAAGGATTCTGGATTCACATATGTTGATGATGGAGTTTCTTCTCTATTAATTGGAATTATTATCTCTGATCCTGGTCATAGGTTATTCCAACATATGAACCGATTTGGATCACCTTTTATTTTTACATCAACTCCATTGTAAGGAAATTTGATACATTGATGATATGTTGATGGTAATACTCTCATTTCATGTATCCATGGATGTCCCAAAATTATGTTGTATGTGAGCTCTAGATCAAGGACTTGACATACCACATCCTTTGTAACTGGCCCAGCTCTAAGAGGTAAGTTGACTGTGCCCTTGGATGAGTGCTCTTCATCATCATATGCCTTAATGGTGATTGCATGTGTTGACTATGCCCTATTGGAAGCAGCTCTAGAAGCTCTTTGAATCTGAAAAGTTAAGCCTTTTTGTTCTTGACAATTTTTGTGTAATTTCTCAGTAGTGAACACAGACGCAGTTTTACTAAATTCAGACTTGATTTCTGATCCTAGACGTTGTTATAGTAAACATAGACATTGTTTTACTAAATTCAGACTTAATTTCTGATCCCAGACGTTGTTATAGTAAATAGTTATAGTAACCAAACAACAGACCTAGTACTAATGAAGAGATCAAACCCGAGATATTCAAGAGCCATCACGGTGAAAACAAGAGGCATCCATCATAGAGAAGCAATTGTATACAGTATGTCAAGGACTATCATGAGTGAATACCCATGAAGAAATAACAAGAGTGATGAAAGGATAAGGAGGTCATGTAGAAAGGTTGAGTGAAATATATTTTAGTCCTTTCAGGCTCCCTAAGGATATTATGTTCTTTCATAGAATATTTTGTTTATACTTGTTTAAGGTTAGTGTTCCACATGGAATGATATGTTTTGGTCATAAAGGAGCTTTCAAAGATAATGAGCCCAAAGAGATGCCAAGATAGTGTTAGCACGCAAAGGCTCCTTTCTTGCCACCAAAGGGTAGAGCACCAAATGATCTTGACAGAGGAAAAATCAGAATAAAAGACAACTTTATGAATTATAGAACATGAATGAAATAAGAGACATTAATTTGCTACAGTTATTAAGTTTTCATGGAGAAATGAATTCGATGTTCATTGTTAACATCAGTGGTAGATATGTTTAGGACTATCCAACTCCAATGTTGCAGATAATAAGGAATCTCATGAATACATGGCTAAATGATACAATCAAAACTAATTAGATAGTACAATCATATGAAACTAAACAAAGAATCCACATGAAGAAAAAATCACAGCAACTAAGGGATACAACTCAATGATACATGGTTGACTACAAAAGGCCTCACTCACATTAATGAGAAGGAAAACAATCTTCATATTAAATAAAGCATTGTACATTCAATCTGAATATGAAGCACAACAGAGAGGAAAAGGCAGGGTTGTAAATGCAGTGAATACTTGGAACCTCTCTTCATTGTAGACCAAAATTTTGTGGGCGAAACTTTACCATATAGGCACCACACACCCTAAAAGTAGGGTTCTTCAGCTATGGCACCTCTTCCCTCTTTAATTACTATAGACTACACAAAGTTAAGCAGTATTGTACTTCCAAATGAAGAAATTGTATTGAGGTGTAATTATCTACTACTGCATGCAAGGGTAAAGAGTATCGTGAGACAAACTAACCAAAGCTGGAAACACAAAATAGGTGAAATATAATTTATTGACATCATTTAAATAACTTGATTAATCTTAAGATTTTCATTCTCAACCAGTCAAATGCAGATAAAGTAATTTTTAGTATTGATCCTAAACATTACAGTTCAACCCTAAATTAAAAAATCAATAGCTTTTGATTGGTGCCATGTGATAAGGAAACGTGAGGACTGTAGTAA